>NW_027500840.1:0-72960 GCF_021521415.1 Bidens hawaiensis
ACTTCGGCCTACGTATCACACCTTCCAAATCCATGCAGCTCACTGCCTATTCTGATGCGGATTGGGGAGGATGCCCAGACTCACGTAGATCAACCTCGGGTTATTGTGTTTTCTTAGGTGATAATTTGGTGTCTTGGTCTTCCAAACGCCAACCTACCATTTCTCGTTCAAGCGCCGAGGCAGAATACCGTGGGGTCGCAAATGCAGTCGACGAAACAAGTTGGCTTCGAAACTTATTGCTGGAACTATTTGTTCCTACTCGCAAGGCAACAATTGTGTATTGCGATAACATATCAGCTGTTTACTTATCTGAAAATCCCGTGCAACATCAACGTACAAAACACGTGGAACTTGACATTCACTTTGTAAGAGAAAACGTTCGCATTGGTGCGGTTCGAGTTCTGCATGTCCCTGTTGATTTTCAATATGCCGATATTTTCACAAAAGGTGTACCACGACAACTTTTCACGCGGTTCAGATCCAGCCTGTGCATTCGTCCTTCTGCTGCCCAGACTGAGGGGGGTGTATTAACCGACAATTATTGTCACACCCCGACCAAAGGCGGAACATGCCGGGGTGCAACGTGATTGGACAAATACACAAGACACTATTAAAGTGAAAATATTTAATCAACTCATTTATGTCACAAATTAATAAACAACACATCTTGGTCATACAAACAAATTGAACACAAGTAAACAAATACATTGTTCGTTTTACTAATATCCTAATAGTCTTGGTAACGTTTTCTGACAAGTCCTCAAGTCGATAAAAGTCAAACCTGTAACAATGCATAAAATAATATTTTGTCAACACGTATGTTGGTGAGCAATTTCATAGTTTGAGTATATATAATATGAGCGAAATCCACAAACGTATATGAGACTATAAATAAAAGCATCAATCGTGGCATATAAAACATATGTAAATGAGGATCATTTCTACTCGGTAACAACCGACATACTCGGATAATGAGGCCCTATTCTACTAGCACAAGGCTAAGTAGTTAGAGGAGCGTATGATCATACTTAATGAGGCTCAACAACAACATAAAAATAAACACTCGCGCACGTAAAGCATATGAGGCATATAACACACAAAAAAGCAAGTATTCCAAGTATCATATACCCTAAAGTTTGTGGTTTGAGAAAAGTGTATAATAAATCATTCTTGTTTTGAATAAGTATGCATGTTACCCCCAAAACATAAAAGGGAAAACGGGGGGATGAAATGTACTCACCTCGATTAACGAACCGAGAAATAACAAATGATTGAAATGTAGAAAGCTTGCAAACGAAACGAACGGATTCAACTTGAAAGCTAAATGAAAACGAATAAATAAAGTATGTTAATGAACTTGAACTTTAGTTGAAACTTCATTTGAAACATTGAACGAGAAGGTTCGGTTGTAAATCGAATTATCGGTTAATTTGTTAATGGTTAGGGACTCATACTTAATTGGTAATTTAAAATAAAATAATATTATTTTATTTGGGCTTTTAAATAACTAAACCAATATTAAATAGAAACAAGACGAGTTTTAAATCAAGAGTTCAGTATTCATAACATGAATTTATAATATAGCTTATAATAATATTATTAATGATAATAATAAATCTAAAAAAATATGTTATATATATATATATATAGATAGATGTATAAGATAACGATGATAATAATAATTTCAATAATTATTATTAATAATACTAATATAGTATGATACTAATAATAATAGTTAAAGAATAAAAACCCCAAGTATTAATTAAAGCGTTGTTGATAAAATAATAATAATAATAACAAATAATATTGAGAGTAAATAATAATACCATCCTCGGTGTCGGTTCGAGTTCTAAACGAGTTCACAAGATAAATGTAATAATATTATTGATAATAATAAATTATCAAATATAATTTTAATAAATAACAATAATATGATCTTTAAGAATAATATTAACAACTTTAATATTTATAATAACAATAACATTAATAATAATTCTAATACTAATAATATTAATAGTAATAGTAATAATAACAGTAACAATATGAATTAAACCTAAAATAATATTATAACATTTATATATATTTATTTTTAAACATAAATCCAAGATCGATTTTAAGTGGTTAGTAACTCGGGTGTATTCCGTCTTAGCTAACCAAACCCGATGTTCATCTTATCCCCAATTCAAAATAACACCAATATTCATCAACCCGTTTCAAAGTATTTAACCGATATTAACGATTTCAAACTTATTGATATACTAAAATTAATAATAACAAAACCCAAATTAACTTGTACCCTAATATATGTTCCCGAGGTAGTCGGAGATGGAAACCGCAACCGAGGGATGGAGGAAAGGAAAAAGAGAGAGAGAGAGCCGTAGAGAGGGAGAGAGCAGAGAGAGAGTTACAATGAGAGAGAAAGAGAGAGATGAGGCAGAGAGAGAGAGAGAGACGGCGGGAGAGAGAGAGACAGCGAGAGAGATAGATAGAGACGGAGAGAGAAACAGAGAGAGATAGATAGAGACAGCGAGAGAGACAGAGGGAGAAAGATAGAGACTGCGAGAGAGAGGTGGCGGGGCTGGTTTTCCGGTGAGGCCACAGCGGCCGAAGGTCGCCGAAAAAACGGGGAAAGGAGTGGTGGTGGTGGCTGCGGGTGATGGTTTGCGTACCAGAGGGGAAAGAAAGGTTAGTGTTGGTGCGGTGAGAGGTGGTGGCCGAAGGTGGGTGGTCGGACGTCGCCGGAAAACGGCCGGGGTCGCCGGAAAAAGAAAGGGAAGAAGAAGGAGGCTAATGGGTGTAATGATATTAGGATTAGGGTTTGTTTCTTTTATAGGTAGGTTATAAATGTTACGTTTTTGGCCCCTCAAGTTTGGTATTTAGTTATAATTGGTTTAAAACTTGTATAACTTTAAAGAAATCCACTTTTGCCCCTAACGTTTACTTAACCTAGCTTATAAATTATAAATAACTGTATTTGACAAACCTCGCACACGCTAGAGTTATATTAACAATGGTTTGATAATTTGACAGTTCGGATTTACAAGTTTAACCACCATTACGAAGTATAACTTATTAAAATAAAGCGCAAAGAAATCGACATGTTACAAAATGATTACCAAATGAATACAACCGAGACCCGAAATTGACGAATGTCACAGTATCCCCAACTTTTTGGAAATTTCGTCCCGAAATTAAAATAAAATCAAAGAAAAAGTAACTATTAATTAATATTGTCTGTAGTAAGATAATTTGCAAGGAAAACTTTAAGCAAAAGAATAACGTCAAATCTTTGCATGACTCGAAAAAACGCTACAAGTGAGAATATAATAAAGGCACTTATATATAGGAAGTACAAGCGGCGTATCCACCATGCCCTTATCATAACTCGTATTTCTACCGTTTCTCCGCTATCATCCTCTGACATGAGTTATCGCACACACGTGTACTTACTATGGCTTCCATACGGGGATTTCGATAATTAAGTGTGCACCCATAATTATTTAGATCGTCGTATGGTCCACATGGTCCGTCCCATTGTGTGGTTTAATACATATTTATTTTGAAATCTTAAACATTTGAAACGTGCATAAATCTGTTGAAATTTTTTTTTAAAAAAAAAATGAGAACTCTGATAGAAGGGATTGAGGATTCCAATAAAGGAAACGAGAATCCAAAAACTGAAAATGAGAAACCCGAAAGGTGAGTACATAAGGTCGGGGTAAACAACGTTACAATTAATAATAATGTCGTACAATGAGTTTCATACGCTTACAAACTTGAGGTTATAAATAATTGAGAATACGATTTCGTGAAATCATGAGGATGAGGTGAGTTTCTTTGGGGTGACGCATACGTGCATCAATATAAATAAAGTAGTATTTGATTAACAACCAAAACAATCGATGAAATGTGATAAAACGTGAATATGACCACTATTGTGAAACCATTTATATAATCGTCATTATAATAACGGTTTCTAATAGCGCCAAAACTTGTGGACAACCACACATAGGCCGTTAATAGATTAGATAAAATGATATAGAATAATGTATAGAATCGTGTTTACATAAATGCTCAAATATAAACAACATAGTCATGAAAATATAGTTTTAAAAGATAAATGAGATTTTTGGCGAAGTTAAAGTTTTGAAAGTATTACCCAAATTGTTATTGAATAGCTTGGATTCGGTCAAAATCAAAACACCAAAATGAAATCCCATGTGCATAAAGTTACCATCGAAACATCTCATCAATGGGAAAGAAAATCGCAATAACCGTGAGACTCGAATAAATGACAAAATACGTAAATCGTGTAGCGTATAATAGACTAAAATTGAAAATGAGGTCTTAAGTGTATTGTTTATAAGAAATGTACATAATAACAAAGCATCACGGTAACGCGTTGCTAGGGAAAACATTTAAATCATTATTAAATGTAAATCTTATAACCCAAATTGTTAAAGGAGTTTGTATACATAAAGTCATTGTGATGAAAATAAATTATATAAAGCGATGATGCTTGCGATAATAAGAAGTAATAGTTTGCGTAAATCGTTATTGAGCAAAAATTTGTGTAACAACACAAAATATTTATAAACGCGTCCCAAAAGATTTGCAACGTCATGGTCATTGAGTTTATGCAATATGGTTGAAAGTTGTAATTTATTACTAAATAAATCCCGCATTCAATATTCAAAATGAAACTTCGATTATAAAGTCTTTATGAGATTTATCACCTTAGGTGACAATATTTATAAATTTTGAAATCATACATATAATCGTTTAATAATCTTTGAAAGCAAATCCTCATAATTAAATTTGTTGTCATGACAAGACCATATATATGTATTTAGGGTTTAAAATTTAAAATTGATTATTTTAACACCTGAGGTTGTTATAAATACACTAGTTGTATATATATATATATATATATATATATATATATATATATATATATATAAATTTAGGGAAAAACGAAGCTTGCATGCGTAGGGAGGGGTTTTAAGCTTCGAGTGGTGAATGGTTTGGAATTTGGTGAAGAGTGAGTATGTTTCGGTTGGCTTGCGTAGTTAGGTTTTCTTGAGTTGGATTTAAGAGGTTTGTTGAGTTTAGGTCGTTTGAGTAATTTAGGCTTAGATGATTTGTGTAAGTAGTGGTTTGGCTAAAAGGTGAGGTTTTTGCTTATTTGAGCTCGGGTTAAGTTGATGAGTTGGATAATTTGATCATGACTAGTTTGGGTTGAGATTCGGTTTATACATGTATTTGGAAAGGAGTGTTTGGAATGCTATTTTGATATCAAACTCTATGGTTGGATGGGAACGATGTGGCGATATGGTTTGTGACTTGACATATTATGGGTCCAAAGGATTTTAAGTCATAGTTGGTTAAGTTTTGGTTTGTATATGTTCAAGGCATTTGTGAGTGTGTTTGTCGGTGTCTTTGAAGTATTAGGATAGCGAGTTTAATAGGTTTTCGTGGCGTAGAAGTGTCGGTAGTTAGGGTCTTTTGTTGGGTTGATTTTTGTATATCTTGGACTTGCATGTGGTTTGAGTAGGTGAGGATATACTTTTGGATGTTTAGGTTTCTCGTTCATATTGAGGAAAAATATGAGTGCGCGGGAAAATTTTTGAAGTGTAAGGATGGTTTGATTTAAGGCGGTAATTTGAGATGGATTACGAGTATTTGGGAACTTGTGGTTGTGTATAGGAAGATTTTTTTTACTAGTAATAAATATTAATTTGAAAAATATCATACTTTATAACTAATGTTTGAAACATCCATGAAAATTTTGATAATTAAAGTTACAAGTTAATATATGTATAAATATATATAGTTTATAAATAGAATTTTTGAGATCCGAGCGTGTGAATCACACAATTTTTTTTATAAAATTACAATAAATTTTTTATTATTATTATTATTATTTTGCTTATGAGGAAATTTAAAATACATAAATTGAATGTCGAATTTTGTTATGAGGTCTCAGTATTAAATGATGAATGTCGTTTTTGGGAATACAAAGTTGCGAAATGAAAATTTTTTTTACCAAGTTCGTTATTTAATATAGTGTAACGAAAATACCATGGTAAGCTAAATGACTGGCATTGTAAATCAAGAAATCAGAGGTAAACGATTTTTTTTTGTCTTTAATTTTTTTTTTCTTTTTGAAGTTTCGCATGAGAGTTTCAAGAAGATTACAAGTTATAAGTTTGTGACATTCTTGAAATACCATGGCAAAACTATCATAAAAATTTTAAAACGTGGAAAATCGTATGATGTAATTTTTTTTATTTGCGGAAATTTATAATGAACCAAAGATTGCATGATGAAAGTTGTTAACAAAATAAATTTGGGTAACGAAAATTTTACCACGTGTATTATATAATATAGTATAATTAAAAATGTCGTGAGAAGTTTAAATAATTAAAATTTTGAAGTGATCGTCCAAAATAAACGGAATAGTTATAAAAATAAAAAAATTTTATAAAATTTTCGTGCAAGGACTTTGAAAACAATTTAAAGTTTATACAATAAGAAATTTACTTGAAAAGTTGAGGTGAAATTTATCATAAAACCTTCTTAATATGATGAAATTTATATAATAAGATTTTCGTTTGTAAATCGTCTTAATGAAAATAAATGGCATATTAAAAATTATTATGAATAGATCAAACTCTATATATACATATATTTAACCTATATCGAAGAGATCATAATGAACGAAATTTGTAATAAAATCATCGTGAAATCAAAACGAGAAAATTGGTGTAAAACTTTACCATATAAAATCGAGATATATAAAATATATATATATAACATTTATAAATGAAGACTTGTGATAAGAATTTATAACAAAATAAAGGAAAAATGGTTTAAATTCTTGAAACGTAATAATAATGTTTTAAGATTTAAAGGCGGAGAAATCGTGCATTAACCACCATGACTTGATATTCCGACACTAAAAACCTTTAATACAAAAATACCATGTTGAAGTCTAAACATGTGCACGTACCACCGCGTCTTTTTCATGTCTTCGACTCAAATAACGATTGTAACAAAAAACAATAAATCAGAATACAACGTCATGTCAAAACGCTAGTCCACGAAATCACCGTAGTTCTATTGTTTTAACACCGAAAATTTGAATGGCGGGCGGAACGCTCGCATTCGACTACTTAAAGTGGTCATCTCATATGAGACGATCTTTAAGGAGATTTGAAACAACGGGATCCAAGTTAATCTCGTGATCCATAAAACACAATAAAACTAACGTTTTTGCGTATTAAGGCAATGATACCTTGGAGTACTATAAAGTGTGTTTATGTGTATAAATAAAATTAAACAAAAGTAAGGTAAGGATACCTTAGTAGTTTCGAGTATTTGTGTATATATACAATTTGATGAAATAAATAAGTATATAAATAAACAAGTGTATTGAACAATCAAGTAGGGTAAACACGTATTAGCAAACACGTATAAGGACCCTAAAGTAAAGACTATACTAGGCCGTTACGTCTAACCACCTATCTTATAGTCTTGTGGCTCTGATACCAATCTGTCACACCCCGACCAAAGGCGGAACATGCCGGGGTGCAACGTGATTGGACAAATACACAAGACACTATTAAAGTGAAAATATTTAATCAATTCATTTATGTCACAAATTAATAAACAACACATCTTGGTCATACAAACAAATTGAACACAAGTAAACAAATATATTGTTCGTTTTACTAATATCCTAATAGTCTTGGTAACGTTTTCTGACAAGTCCTCAAGTCGATAAAAGTCAAACCTGTAACAATGCATAAAATAATATTTTGTCAACACGTATGTTGGTGAGCAATTTCATAGTTTGAGTATATATAATATGAGCGAAATCCACAAACGTATATGAGACTATAAATAAAAGCATCAATCGTGGCATATAAAACATATGTAAATGAGGATCCTTTCTACTCAGTAACAACCGACATACTCGGATAATGAGGCCCTATTCTACTAGCATAAGGCTAAGTAGTTAGAGGAGCGTATGATCATACTTAATGAGGCTCAACAACAACATAAAAATAAACACTCACGCACGTAAAGCATATGAGGCATATAACACACAAAAGAGCAAGTATTCCAAGTATCATATACCCTAAAGTTTGTGGTTTGAGAAAACTGTATAATAAATCATTCTTGTTTTGAATAAGTATGCATGTTACCCCCAAAACATAAAAGGAAAAACGGGGGATGAAATGTACTGTGACATTCGTCAATTTCAGGTTAACTCCGTTAACTCAACTCCGTCAATTCAAACTTAAAGATCATTGAATCTATAACGCACAACTCATTACATTTAAACTAGGGTTTAAATGACGCTTGAACAATTACTACATGTGTAGTCTTTCGGGAATTGCACCGAAACGCAAAAGAGTTGACGCAAACAGTTGGTGAATAAACGAAAAACGTCAAAACAATAATTATGTGATAATTATGTGTTAACATATGTGTTACTTGATTATATTGTGTGTAATGCTAGACAAGAAACAAGAACTAAATTAATTAAGCTAGAAAAGTAACATTTGAAAGTTGAGGGACTTAAGTGTAACATATTGTTATTAAATAATAATAAACCTAAACCCTAACTCTCTCTTTCTCCCTTCCCAAAACCGACGGCCAGCCCCCCCTCCCCTCTCCTCACGATCGGCTCACACACACACACATATCTCTTGGTTTTTGATCTTGTTTTTCACAATTGAAGCATCCTACACCCGATTCTAGTCATCTTCTACCTTCCTCTTGCTTATTTTTGTGCTTTTGAAGGTATAATTATAAACCCTAGAATCCGGAAATTATATATATAATGTTCATATGACTTGTTTTGATTAGATGATGGTTAATTATGTATTGATTGTTGATTTGATAACTAGAATTGATGTTATTGCATGTTAATTGCTTGTTTCTTTGATTTTGAGTTCAAGTAAAACCCTAATCATGTATGTGGTGTGTATTTGATGTGCATGGATAGTGATTATGGTGTCTAGAAGGTCATATGAACGGATTATGGTCCATAGATAGTTAATATGTTGAGTTTGGATGCAAACAGTTTCTGGACAGATTGTGTTATTGATGTTCAATTGACTGTAACGGGGTGTGAATTTGAAAATTGGTCGAGATAATTGATACTACAGTAAACTAGGTTGAGTTTAGTTTCTAAAGAATATAAATTTGCAATTTTTGAACATGTAAAAGTTAACTTTTATGAGTTTACAAAAACGTTGTGCAAAGCTGAGTTGTGAGACCTGCTGTTAGGTTGTTTTGTATATATTATATCTCATGAACTACAAGACCAAATGGGTTGGTTCCACTTCTGGAAGTTAACTTGTTGAGTTAAGAACCTAACCCAATTGGTCTTGCATTTGTTGGATTTTTAATTTAACGGGAATTTCAAATAACATTCTGTTGCGCATGAATTTGACTGTTGTGAGTTTGCTGTAATAAATTGATCATTGTGAGAAATATATGTGGAATAAAAATACAACAAAATATGTTCTAGAATCCTAACACATGTATGCTCTTGTGGTGATTTTTGATGAATTAATTGATGAGTTGTGATCTGTGGATTAGAGTAATCTTTACTAGTAGTAATCTGTCTTGGTAAAGCTAGTTGCTGAGTTAGGCGAAAGAACATAAAATATGTTGATAATCGATAATTGCTACGTGTTTGACCAAAATACCCTTGTGTTAGAACATTACTAGAAGTATGCTATGTTTATACTTGATGCTTGAGAAGTTGTTTACACGTGTAACGTATCACAAATATACTTGTTAATTCATACACGATTCACAAACGAAACACGAAACGTATCTTGTGCTTAGGAATTATGTGCCGGGTCTAGAGACTCGTTAATAGTTCCGATACTTAGAAAAATCTCCTTGTTGTTATAGAACGCTAGTGAGAGTTTTCTGTGACGCGCATCACTTGGTGATTTGTTTTTGGGAATTCTTCGCAAACAGTGAGTTTCACTTACCCCTTTAAACTGTTTTAAACGCTTTTCACTTGGGGGAGATAACATACTCCGAAAAACGCATTTAAGATTTTGTTAGTAAATTATATATCACTTGTAAAGGCTAAGTGGCAAACGAAACATTTGAAGTCCTACACATCGAACCGGTTAATATTTGGATAATAGCGAGTCACTGTTGAGTAGTACTACTGGGTTTGACAAACCCCACCCAACGCTAAACTCGACTGGAGGTCGAGTGGGTGTAATTTTGGCTAACACATTACCATGGTCTGGATGACCTGGTGGCAAGGCACTTAATAAACAGTCAGCTTCGGTGTCGAACACTTAGTAATACTTGTTGTATAGGCTAGCTACCTATCGATATATAATTGATTTAACACTATCTGGTAACGCAAAACGCTAAACGCTTTATTTTATATAAACTTGTGAACTCACCAACCTCGTGTTGACACTTTTAGTATGTTATTCTCAGGTAGCCGAGGCGGGCGCGCGGTATAGGATCATGCATTGTTGAAAACGCTTTTGTTTATGCAAACTGATTTTAAACTGTTGTCATTGGATTTTAAGTCGTCCTGCGTGACGCAACTTTTGTCTTTTGGTTTTTACGCTTCCGCACTTATTTTCATTTAAACGTTTTTATGGTTTGATTATAACTAATAATTCCGATCCTGTTAGTTCACCCCCTCTGACAGTAAAACTCCGTTAGTGGATTTTGAGGGTGTGACATGTACTCACCTCGATTAACGAACCGAGAAATAACAAATGATTGAAATGTAGGAAGCTTGCAAACGAAACGAACGGATTCAACTTGAAAGCTAAATGAAAACGAATAAATAAAGTATATTAATGAACTTGAACTTTGGTTGAAACTTCATTTGAAACATTGAACGAGAAGGTTCGGTTGTAAATCGAATTATCGGTTAATTTGTTAATAGTTAGGGACTCATGCTTAATTGGTAATTTAAAATAAAATAATATTATTTTATTTGGGCTTTTAAATAACTAAACCGATATTAAATAGAAACAAGACGGGTTTTAAATCAAGAGTTCGGTTTTCGTTTATATTTGACTCATCTGCTACAGTTATGATTCACAATAGATATAGTATATAACCTGTTTACTAAAACGGATTGTGACCCGTTTAATTAAAATGATAAGTTTGACCAGATTACTAATTAATGCCAATGTAAACATATTTACCAAAGTTATAATCTTGACATGTTCACACGTAAATGCAATGAAACCGGACAAAACCTAACCGTTAGCAATGACTTCGTCTTATTGGGCCTTTATAAAAGAATGGAATTTTCGCATTTCATGTAAAGTTGGACCTTTCTAGTTGTGTTTTTTTTAATTTCATATTTCTTTTGAAAACATTAGCATATGCTAACAAAGTGCAGTACTGTAATGAAATATTCAATCTAAATTTTATGATATTGATATTGCCTTTAATTTAAATCAAATATTTATTTTTAAAGCAGGTTTTATCAAACACTGTGAGCCGTTTACAAACAATTAAAACCATTGTCAAACATAAAATTAGCATAGTCATTCATGATCGAGAATGGTGGATTAAGAATCAGTGAAGGTGCTTCCGTTAGAACAGAATTTAACATCCTTTGAATAAAATCTTGTCGCATTTTCAGTATCACCCGTGTACTCATCCACCTGCCATATATATAATAAACTATCTAAGATTATAGCATTACTATTAAAGATACATCATGGTTATATGAATATACTTGAATTGGTATATACATATGTGTAGATAAATTTGTGTATTCATATATTGAAAACATCTGCATGTGTATTTACTATAATTCTCATGAATCCAGAAATAAAATGCACACAGTCAAATTAAGAGGAACATGCAGTTAATGTAATATAGGATAATACACTGTAGACTTCATCATATCTTCTTTTGGGTAAAACCTGTTACGGATTTAATTGATACTGACATAACTGAACCCAATAAGAAATTGACGGGCTGGCTTTTAAATTCTTTGAAAATCCCGATTTTTTGTTTGGTTTCGGTTTTGATTTCAATCAAAAATTGATATAACCGAACCCAATAAAAACCAACAGATTGGTTTTAAGTTCCTTAGAAAATCGGATTTTGGTTCGCATTTGCTATCAACCAAAAGATAAAGAAAGCCGAAACAAAATAACCGATCTTAATAAAAAACAATCTGTCAGTTTTTTATTCTGTTTTTGGTTGATATCAAATCCGAACACAAACCGATCTTTGGTTCTTTTTCATATTGAATAAAAAACTTAATATATCCTTTTCAGTTTAATGAAATGTTGATTGTTTCCAGCAAAAGAACAAAAAAATCACTTGCTCTAGTCACACAATAAGCCTCAATCTAGAGTTACCTAGTTGACTGTTAAGTATCACTGCAAAATATAAATAAAATTGCTTTTAACAGACAATATTTTAGTACCTTGTTGAGCTGAACGTCATAGTACTTGTTGAGTCTTGACTGGTAAAAAAATCAATCCAAAAATTCAAAACGCAACAAAAAAAATTAGACGCTTTGGATATATAACTTTATGCGAACCATAAACTAATTAAACTGAGAGCTATTAGGATTGGGTTCGGTTATCTTGCTTTGGTTAAATGTCGGGTTTTCTGTTTTCATGCAACTACAAACATTATATTATTTCTGAAAAACATGCATTAAAGAGTTAAAAGGCTTGACTTTGAAATCAACCATGCTGACATTTGTAGTTTCTATAGGTATTGGTGTTATTTTGGCCCAGACGATCACAGATTAGGCGGTGTGGTTAGACCAAGCAGGAACACATACAAACCAACCCAAGAAAAAATCCGTTGGTAGAGGGTGCATCTGCCACTTCACAGTCAAACGCCAAACCAAACGTAGCATTAGTCATATACAACAAAGATAAACACGTGGACGAAGAGGGATTACCATGTCACGGCCCACAAGACACAAAGGCCATCGCCAACGTGTCTTGTGTTTATTGCACGTTGGAATCCCGGTTGAAACATTAATGCAAAGACATAATGAGGATACAAGAAAGGAATATTAGACGCGCAATTTGTGAACTTGATGAAGATGACGATGTCAGCGTCGAGAATGACCCGTTTCTGCTGGGGATTCAAACGGAATGGCAGTTGCAGCAAATGATTCGGTTTGGAAATGGACGGCCTCTTGCTTTGGATTCGAGATTTGGAACAAACAAATTAAAGGTATGCTTGTTTATGAGTTGGTCAATTTAGGCTCCAATCGAACCAAAATCTGAAAATTCGGTTTTTGGATTTTTATAAACCGTTCTGTTTATTTTTCGGTTTTTCTTGTTTTACCATTTGTGCTTGAAAGTTTTGGACCGAAAAAATTGCCCAAAACAATATATATGGGCCTAAGTCATTTTTGGCCTTAATTTTTTTTCTTAATAATGATTAATGGTTAATTGATTATTTACACATTTGGATATACTTTTTAGCGCAGAACTGTTTATTTATATATCTTATAGTTTACTTAAAACTAGTCTCTCAGTTTTTCGGTTTTGGTTGATAGCAAAACCAAAACCAAAACCGAACCGAAAATCTGTTTTCGAAAACACATAAAATCAAACCTTTAAGTTTTAATTGTTGGGTTATTTTGGTAAAGTCGGATATTCCAGTTTTTTCAATTTTTTAAAAAGTGACCGGAGAGAAAAGTATTTTTGAGTTAATTTGGGTCGGTTTTGCCCATTTCAACCCAAGTGTGTTTTATTTTAATAGTCTTTTTCATGGTGTTTATTATTATTATAAACTTTTTAATTTTCACATTACAAACTTCATGCAGTACTCGATCCAAAGTCAGACAAGACAACAAAGCAGTAACGGTAGCAGGTTTTCTGACACCTGGCGATTCATATAAATGGATGTGGGCCCTCTTCAATAGAGTCCGAAGTAACTAAAGATCCCACGTGGAAATTAGCCCGATTATCCTTTATTAGATATCGCCGCTATCAAGTTTGCTGTCACTATAATTACAAAATTATTATTATTATTATTATTACTATAACCCGTTTGACTTAGTTTGGCCTGTTTCTTTTATTTTTTCAATCAGGGAAGTATTTCATTTTCAGTGCTCTGTATTATTTTGCTTTTGGCGGGTTCGTGCATAAAAACATAATGAAAAGATGTTCAAAATTGTCAAATAGTCAAAGATACAGTCGAGGCATTTGATAAATTCATGGAAGATTTTGTAAAGGCAGTTTGGTATCCAAGATTGGGTTAGTAAAAAATAATAATCATCATCATTAATTTACCAACAAACTGGGTACGAGGGCAAAGATGACTTTTCACGCTACTGGAAATTAAGACGAGTGTTTTAACCGCATGGTTCCCGACACAGAAGGTGATCGTGTTGACCAATGGAACGCAGTATGCTATTTGTGTGAGTATGTTTGTAAATGGCTCGTGGTGGATGTTGGTAAAGAGAATGGTTGTAAGTTTGGATACTTTGGTACTTAACTTACGCCAAAATCTTTTTAAATTGTTTGTTTTTGTTTATTCTATTTATTTTTATCTTGATAACTATATAATTACTAGCTTTTAGCCGCATGAATTTATTTAGATTTTTTTATATTATTGTGAATATATAATTTTTGGTTATATTAGTTCCTAAAAAATTTTTGAGTTCAACGACATGGGTAGCAACACTATTAATCCAAACATTAGATATGACCACCAAAAAGATAAATCACATTTAAATTAAAAAAAAACACATAACATAATAAACATAATCATAATTATTTTAAAAAGAGTGAAAGGTCTAAGTTTCTCAAAGTTCAAATGTTTGGATAATAAAAAAATAAACTAAACAAAATAGAAAAAGTCTTTAGTAAAAGAACATAAATAAACGAAGTTGAATTAACATAAACGAACACAGGTTAATGAACAAAAATGTTAGTGAACATTCACAAACATAATGAACGAACACGGACTTACCAAACTGAACAAACGAAGCCTTGTTCATGTTCGTTCGTTGCCTTTATCGGAGAAAACGAATTGTTCAAATACATAACTAAAGAAAGTTTCGTGTTGGTTTTTGTTTGTTAAGGAAGTGAACGTCTTCATGTTCGTTCATTAAGTTGCTAAACGGATGCAAATGAAAACAAACGAACATATATCAATTTGAAAATATAAAACACCGTTAATCCCAAACATTAGACATTGCCATCCAAAAGAAATATCGCTTTTAACTTTAAAAACACTTACCATAACAAACATAATAAATATTAAAAAACTGTGTGAAAGATGCAAGTACCTCAATGTTTAAATGCTTGGATAATAAACTAAAAAATATAAAAAACCTTTAATGAAAAAACATAAACAAACTTCAATGAACACAAATCAATACACATTAACAAACGTAAATGAATGAACACATGATCAAACGCTCACGAACATAAATGAGCAAACACAACCTTACCGAATTGAAAGAACGAAGCCTTGTTCGTGCTCGTACATTAAGCTTTTATCAGACCAACAAATAGTTCACGAACATATAATGTGTAAGTTCATGTTCGTTCATTAACTTTCTAGACGAGTGCAAATGAACACTAACGAACGACATATATCAATTTGCAAATATAGAACAACATTGTTGAACTCAAACATGAAACATAACCATCCAAAAGACAAATCATGATTAACTTAAAAAACACGTAACATAATCAATATAATTAAAAAAATGTGAAAGATCTAAGTTCCTCAACGTTTTAATGATCTAATAATAGACTTTTGAAATAGACCAAAACAGTTTTACCCAATTACAAACCGTCCAGAATTAAATTTTGAATCGTGCTAATGACTCGAATCTTGACAAACATCTAATCTGTAGCCACATTGACTTGTAACCATGCAATTTGTGCTTTAACCTGCAGTTTGACTTTACGCAATCAAACTGCACAAATCCGCCGTCTTAAATCAATTTCACAAGTGACCAATTCTGAAATACCAAAAATGCCCTTGTTACTAAAACATCTTTTAACCTGCAATATGGTATATCCAAAGCTTATTTTAACTGGTAAATGATTTGATCTAGACACCCTTCACAATCAGTTTGTAGACATTGCAAGATGGTCAATTAATGCTGCATTGATGTGCACATGTTGGTAGCCTGATATAGTTACACTGCAAAAACCGAGTTGAAAATATATTTTCATATTATTTTAAATTGTTATATAATAACGAAAAAAACTGAAAATAATTAAGCTCTGAGGTCATATATGATGATATAGAGGATAAGAACCTCAAAATTACATACATCACTATTTAAACCTACAATTTAAACTCTTAAAATTACATAAAATACTATCATAAATCTGAAAATTACATTTTCACCATATTTTAAACCTCAAAGTTACATATATATAAAGTTATACATTCTATATTGTATAATTACTTTATTGACTGTAGAAAGCATCTTGTCAACAACAGCCGCAAGAAAAATGAAAACGAAATCTCGACATCACAACCAATCACTGCAGTAAACATCACATACTAATAGCCCAAAAGTTTAATTTTGAAGCAACAAAAGCCTTGATATTTGGATATTCTAAACTGCTTACTACATATTCATGATGATATTGTTCCATTATCTATAGGTTCAATCCAAAAACCCGATTAAACTTGTAATCGAACCAAACACGAACAAAGAATATTTGTTTATGAACTAAACGAACGGACATGGACACACATTTGGTTCATTCACAAGCAAATAATCATATACAGGTTATACACAATAAAAATAATGAGAAAGTCACTTACAATTTTTATTGTCTTCACCTGAAGCTCAATCCGTTTTTCCCCAAGTCTGCACCAAAAATGTAATACTCACATGTCTTCTCATACTGACAAAAAAGGATGAACAAATTAACGAAAAATTTGTTGACTAATAGATTAAACTTACCTATGATGCCAGAAAGGAAGTGAGACGCGCCTAATAAGAGCAAGCGAGTACGCCACGTCTCCCAAACACAACTCAGATTGCTATTTTGTAAATTTTAATTGGTATTCATCACACCTTGAATCAAACACCAAAAGGAAAAAAAATAGTTATCGATTCCATTAAAGTATGTACACATTCAGATGGTTTTTCATTCTTTTTTTTTTGTCATTGTTCTTGTATAAACTTAGAGGACCTAATATTATTATCTTTATATATAAAGATACGAAAACCCGCATGTAAAAATAAAGCAATAAGCTTTAGGTCCACATACTCCCTTTTTATTGGTTGATTCTCATACTTTCCATATATATTAACGTCTTCTCTAATTTTCAAATGAATAAAATAATCAATAATACATTAAAATAAGATTAATCAATGCTATTTAATTATTATCTTTCCACTTTCCTTTAATCTTTAATTTTTCATTTTGAATACGTAAATAATAATGTAATATTTTAATATTTTAATATTACATTTAACTAAAAGAGTAAATTTAGATTAATTAAATAACAACAAAAAATATTCTAATTAATGTAATATTTTAAAATCGTACCTATAGTTTGAATACGAAATATTCTAATTTTTTTTGAAAAGTGTATTATTTTTTGTTAATTTCATTCACCACATTTGTTATTTTTTGGTTGATTTCATTCACCACCTGTGTTAATTTTATTGATAATATATAGTAAATAATTTAATTAATTATCTGTTATTTCATCAATTGAAGAGATTACGGATTTAATATAGAGATTATGGATAATATATATATATATATATAATATAGAGATACCGATTTAAAATATTATAATTCTGTTAAAATATGATATTATTTAAATTATATTTTTTCAAACTCGTAAGGAAATTAGGAAATGATAACCCATTTTATTAAGTAAAGGTTTAATTACGGATTTGTAAATTTGTAAATTTGATGTCCCCCCTTCCTATTTGAATTAATTATTGTCTAAATTATGGTCTAAATTTGAATGTTAATTTTATTTAATTAACAATCATTAAGTTTTACTATAATTACGTTAGTTGACCCATTGACCCACTTACTTATTTTTACTGATTTACTTTTAAGAATTAAAATACAAATCCATTGATTTATTATTGTTTAACAATAACAGTTGAGTTACAAATCCATTATTGACCCATTCACCCATTCACTTATAATTGTCAACATTGACTTAGAAATACGATTTACTAATTCACAATTGAGTTACATATATATAACTAAATTTGTAACTTTTTATTTTCACACTTTATATGAATTACAATACATACTATATAATTAGTAACTTACATTTTACATTATGTAACATTGCATTTTACAGAGCTATCATTACATAAAATTCAAAAATTTCGAAATATATTATTTGTATTTCGAATCTAATTATGTAACATTGCATATTATTTGAAAATCCATTAATTACGACATCAATTCTATTCCTTCTTACTATAATCATTTTGAAAATTTTTGAAAATTCCTAAATTTATGTTTTTAATCAATTACATTTATACTTTCCTTTTATAATTTTCTCTACCCTAATTCGTTTCCTATAAATATGTACATTTGAAAGGCTAATTCTTACACCATCAAAGCCTCTTTAGTAAAAACGAGGAGCTTTGTGCCAAGGTTTTTAGTTTTTGTTGTTTATATATCTTCCATTTTCATATTTTATTTTTGAGGCCTAAAAGTGTTATTGTTATTTAATTTAAAATTATTTGTGTTTTTGTTAAATTTTTCTAGTAAGATGGAGCCAACAAATATCACCATGTTGAACCAACTTATGTTCTTAACAGTGACTGTATCCTAAAGGTCCGTATTTTGAAACTTTGGCGGCTGAAGGATAACTCAAAGCCCGGGCAAGATTGGTCCATCAAAATGATTGTTCAAGACAAAATGGTATTATTAAAAATAAAATATACGTATTTTGGTCCATGAACATGACATATTTTGTTAGAATTTTTCTAATAAAATATGTCATGTGTGCTTTAATGTGCCTATGGTGATGGGTACTTCTCAAGTTATGCATGCAAAATACATACAAAATATATGTTGTATTCGTTACTTACGGTTTACCATTTGTAAGTGTGTTATTTTATTAAATAATGGTGTTATATATGGTGGTTTTATAACTTATAATTGTAAACATGTACACTAGAATTGTAATTTTATTGTAATCATATGATTCAACACTTTATTATATAATTTTTGTATTTCACATTATGTTATTATTTAAATATAGTCTAGATTTAAATATAGTATAGATTTAATTTATGAACAATACATTTTAGTAATTGAAATTTTAAAAAATAATTAATCCTAATTCCCTAATTTTCGTCCTTATTTTAAGTTAATTGAGTTTCCCTAATTTTTTGTTTCTAATTACAATAGGAAATTCTTGTATAAATACCTAGCATTCATACGAAAATTCTTACACTAACAAATTCCTAACCATTTTAATCTCTCTCTCTCTCTCTCTTGGCTTATTCCTCAACCATCTCCTGTATTTCGGTAATGGCCAATTTTGTTATACGTTTTTCCGGTAAGTATCTATTGTTTTCGGTAATGTTTTATATTTATTTTAATTGCTATATAATTTTTTTATAATCTCTTTAGGTTGTAAATCAAAATCCAAGATTGAATTAATATGTTGAAGTTATTACGGTTTTCCGGTAAGGTTTTATATTTATTTTAATTTTTATATTACTTTGTTATAATATCTTTAGATTCTATATCAAAATCCAAGATTAAACTGATAATTTTCCGTTTTTGTTTGTATTTATATTAATATTTATATGATTTTTTCTTATAATCTTTTTAAGTTATATATCAAAATCAAAGATTTAATGCATATCTTCACTATTTCGTTTTTCCGGTAACGCGATTCAAATTTTCCGGTTGTAAGTTATAACATCAATTTTATATTTTTTCACATGATTCAAATCTTTCATAATTTGTAATATATTTATTATGTGATATTAATATTAATATTTAATTTTATCATTTCAGGTTATTGTCCCCAACTTGGTATAGCTAATTTCATGGATTGAGAATTGTTTGATAAGATGTCTTTTATTTTTGTTTAATATTGATTTATATTTATGTTAGTATTCATGTATTTATTTATTTTTCACAATTTATGTAATTTAATTGATTATTATATAATCCCGAAATAAAATTTAGTTGATTATTCTATAATACATTAAATTATCTATAGTAAGATAATCAATCTTATATTGTTATTAGTCAAAGTCCAATTGTATTGGTTTAAATAACATTTACATATTTGATTATATTGAATATGTTTAAATAACAACAATTTGAATAAATTAACGACTTGACTCAATTTGACCATTTATATTGAATAGGTTTAAATAAAATTTACATATTTAAACATAATTCTCATTCCTAATTTGACTAATTTTTTTCAACCCTTTTTATTTTTTGAATACCATCCATAAATATAAACTCATTTCATAATTATTCAATATTCATGCATTAAATAAAAAAATATTAGTTTCTTCTAAATATTTCAAGTTATTGTGAATTTAATGTCAATTTTAACTAAATTCCTTAATTAAGTAAATAATAAAAATTATTTATTTGAACCATTTTGAAATTCGAATTCTTGACCATTATAGAATCTTTAATACATTTGACCAATTTAATATGTCTTTATTATAATTTTTTAATTACCATGTTTTTAATACTATTATACAATAGTAAGCTTCAATTACTACTAAATATTTAAGAACCACTAAAAGCTATTTTATTCACCTTTTGTATGTATTAAAAAATTAATACATTATTAGTATCTTACTAATGGAAAATAAGATATCAAAAGGCTATATAAACTATCAACTCATGCTCAATCTCTAATCGGGTGTTATGTAAAAACCTCAATTTATTTGGTGTTTGTTGTATAAGGTTTTTTACTTTATTTATCGAAAGCATAATAAACTATTTTTTTATTATAATTACATATCAGGAGCTTGACAGTGGAATTTGAATACAAGGGAAATATTGTCGTTTGAAATTATATGTGTTTATTAGACGATTTCTATATTTCACCTAAAGACATGTTCCCGGTTTTGTACTCTTTTGGAATCTAGAAAATGTTGTCTGGTGAGTGATAGAGTGGTCGGGAACGGGTCCGTAAAAGTGGAAATAGTTTGGTAATGGTCTAAAGTGAACATTTCTCCTGAGAATCTTGCTTGACTTGGCAGACCTGAAGGAGATGGTTGTTATGTACTTTTTTCATTCTGGTAAACAGGGCATGTTAGATTTTTGTTTTAAAAAATATCACCATAATAATAAACGTCTTTTTGCATTTATTATGAGTATCATATTGTTATATAAAAATTTTAAAAAAACTAATGGGTTTTTTTATAAATTGTGTTTTACCAAAGTGTGATTTACTAATTTGTGATTTATAAATTTGTGTTACACAATTGTGTTTTTAGTTGTGTATTCTTCGTTGTGTTTTCTTCATAGTGTTTTTAATGTTGAAAAACACATTTGATGGAGATAGTAACCGTTTGGCAACCATTTTCCGATGACTTTTCTGGCGACTTCTCGTCATACATTTTCGGTGAATTTTATGGCGACTATTCTGGCCAACTTTCCGGCTAGGTGGTGGCAGTGGGCGATAGAGTGATGGTGGTGTGGATGGTGGTGGTTGTAGAAGGTGGGTGGAGATGTAAGTGGGTTTTGTGATGAAAAAGGTGGACCAAAATACCCACATTCCTAACATTTCTAAGAAAATGAAACTTCTTAAATGAACTCACCCCATTTTTTATAATATTATATTTGTAATAACCAACCTAACATTTTAATTTTATTGTTTATGCTTAACTCGTTTTGTTAATAGTTTGTTTTTATAAAGTCTTGTTTTAGTTATAACAACAAATCTAACTTGTATTTCATTGACATAATCAAAGATGACGCCCACTCCAAATAGCTTGATATGAGTTTAAATAAAATATATAATATGTTAGAAAATAAGAAATATTTTCTAATGAGTCGGAATAAGTTGAGATATAAAAAACCCCTCATAAAATCAAAATATATGTCAAAAACTAAAAAAGTAATTAAAAAACTAACAGTTTTATCCGTAAATGTAAAAAAAGAAAAACTCAATAAATATCAACTCATGCGGACCAATTTAAACTTTTTCTCTCCTATAGTTTAGTTTAACCCATTATGATCTATTATACATTTTATTTAGTGAAAATTCTTAATATAGTCAATTTTGACCAACAATTTCCAATTTAGCCATGGTTTTGAAAACGAAGACTCATTACTCAATTCGAAGGCGTAAACCCAAAATAGCTATTTTTTATGTTGGATCCAACAAAATTTCAACACAGTCAAACATAATTCGTTGACCTGTAAAATCGTGTCACATGTCAACGTATTAATGGATCCTACAGAATTCGTTAAAGAATCATCGAATCCGACGAAATTTTTAATGGATCCGACAGAATTCTTATCTTCTACCTCTCAAACCTTAAACTAAACCTCCATAACAAACCTCCATCTCCATCTTTCTTATTTCTCCACAAAATCAAGCAAATCTATAGTGTAAATAGGTTAGTTTTTCGAGAAGAACACAACCGCAGTGTTCAATTTCACCAAATAAAATCTAATGGATTAGAACTTGAAATCACCCCTCCCCCCCCCCCCAATTTAAAATCTAGGACTTGACGGACAAATTAAACAGTTGGATCTGACGGAAGCATGAATTGTGCTGTTGGACACGACTGTTTATTATTACGTCGCTACCTCTCGAATATGTTGGAAACTTTGATAATCAGTCGGATCCACTAAAAATATGTTAAAATATAAATTTATTACCAATCTTCGGACTAATATTATTATTATTATTAATCCATCACTTATGGTCTAGCGGTAGGAGAGTTTGGATTCTCCAGTAGAGACTCAAGTTTGATTCTTACTTATATCACTTTTGATGAATTATAACAATGAAGAATTTGAGCTAGACCTTATGAGGTTGTCAGTTTGAATCCCGAGCCCACCTGGGTTTCCGTACCACCGTGTGTTACGCTATAAAGTCCTGCTCTTATGGCGGCGCAACGACGGTCAAGTGGCAGCCTACGATATGGTTTCCCAAAGAAACATCAAAGTCAAACTCTGAAGCCATCATGAATCCAGCTATGACAACATAGTTAGGCCAAAGTAGACAAACATGACTCTTTAATTTGAAAGGGCAGTGATCTAGTTAACATAAAAAAGACTGCCAAATTTTTTTTATTATATATTTAACTAAAAAAAATTAGTAAAAATCGGTTAAGATATTATTTTATTATAACTAACTTTTGAGAACTAGTTTTTCGCGGGAATCAAATCTCTTTATCCCCTCAACAACTGTTCCAAAAACCCTAGCTAGCAATTCATAACCAAAATCAATCAGAATGTCAGATGAAATACAAATGGAAGTCATGAAACTGCTTCCTATAAAATCACTGATTCAGTTCAGGTGCGTTTCTAAACCATGGAAGTCTGTGATCGAATCCTCTGATTTCATCGCTGATTACACCGTCAGCAGCCGCGATCAACCGCACCATCTGCTTATAAGCTACCAAAATAATGAGAATGATGTATACGTTTCGATTGCAGATAATGATTCTTTCCCCCTAAACATGGGTTCCCCTGCCCTTCCCCACCCCATTAATTACCTACTTTGGGATTCAAGGGTCGTCGGCACCTCTCGTGGCGTGATTTGCCTCCTCGGCTATCATCGAAATTTATATGGCTCCCATGAGGCTGTTTTTTGGAATCCGTCTATCAGAAAATCAGTTGCTATTGCTGTGCCCGATGATGTAACATGTTCCTGTGCTACTGGTTTTGGGGTTTGTCCTGCAACCACTGAGCCTAAACTTGTTAAAATTAATAAACGCGTCGGCGTTACTTGGCAGGTTGAGGTTTTTAGTTTAACCTGGCACGTGTGGAGAATTTCGCCTTCTAATCCGCCTGATAAACTGCTTGAATTCAAACCGTCTTCTCAATCTGTTGTAGATAGGTTTATTTACTGGTTGGGTGTTACCAGTGGTGGTGATACCGGTATTATGATTATTTCATTTGATTTGTTAAGTGAAGAATTTGGAGAAATACACCTCCCGGGTACGTTGGCCTTCGAGGATCTGTTAATGTTGGAGTTATTTAACCTAAGTGATTCTCTCGTGGTTCTCAGAAGGTGTTTAACGACCCCGAAATTTGAAGTGTGGATGATGGAGAATAGAGATGGCCAAAAAAAACCGGTTGGGGAACCGGTTTACCGGTTTAAACCGGAAACCGGTTTTTACGAAAACCGGTTTTTTAAAAACCGGTTTACAAACCGCCGGTTCGTATATCGGTTACAAGTTCTAGAGAAAAAACCGGTTACTGAACCGGTTATGGAAAAAAACCGGTTATTATGAAAAAAACCGGTTATTAACCGGTTATTTAAAAAAAAAACCGGTTAATTAAAAAAACCGGTTATTAACCGGTTCTAACCGGTTTCTAAACCGGTCCTAATCGGTTAGACCGGTCCGAGTTTTGCACCAAAAAAACCGGTTAATAAACCGGTCCGGTTATTTAAAAACCGGTTTTTTTCCAGGCCAAGAAAAACCGGTCCGGTTATTAACCGAACCGGTTTTTTTAAAAAAACCGATTTGTGCACCTCTAATGGAGAATGGTGTTTCAAAATCTTTTACGAAGCATTTCACTATAAACGATCCAAATGAACCAAGTTTCCCACAGGAGTTTAGGAGGAATGGTGAAATTGTGATGGCCGTTGACGCTGATGATGATGATGATGATGATGGTAAAGATGCACGACTAGTAGTTTGTCAACCCTTGTCGGGGGACATCAATGATCTTGGGATTAAAGGACGAAGTTATTCATTACAGGTGAGCTCGTACACAGAATCTTTACTTCTGCTTGATCAGTAATATCCTTTTTCTTCTTTTTTTCCTGTTTTGCTAATTTAATATTTGCCCAAGAGTTTTGTTTCATATTTTGTATAACAATTTGAAGTATATTTATATCTTGTGAAGGAAATTTTGAATATCAAAATATTGTAGAGGTACCCGCGCACGTGTTTACCCAATCTACATAAGTTCAAGATGGCCTACTAGGTGATAGTATCAACATCACCAGGGGCGGACGGCCATTTTAAAGTTAGTGTTAAGCCCCCGATCGTCCCTTATGAAAGAATTTCGTGTGTTAGCCACTGATTGTATCACAACACTAGCACAATCTAGAAAAGTCGCAGCACAAGATTACAAATAAGCTCTCGGTTAACATTAACCGTTACTTGTAATCTTTGACTTCTCGATAATATAATGTATGACCAAAATTCACAAATACCCTTACAGCTTTTCAGTGGCTTAAAATCTGTCTTTTTTAGCATCAAAACACCTAGTAAGTCACATTGGAATACAAATTAGGCTTAGATAATAATAATTGTTTAAAGAACACATATCTTGAAATGCTACAAAACAAGACTTAAAACCTCCCATATTAACAGCAATCTGCGTAGTGTTGCAAAATAATATCATCAGCATCCGAACCAACCCGCAACAGCAATCATGCAATAGTTTTTTAGAAATAAGAACGAGAATTTGGATTTTAACAACTTGCCTATATTAGGAACTTTGATTTGGGATTCTGAAGGGATATATTCCCCCCTTTTTAAACATTTTTTATAATATATTCTATGTATATAAAAATAGAATATATTAAAAGTGAATAATCCGAGACGAGCCGACTTAGCTTCATACTAAACCATATCGAGCGAGCTTTTTGAACAATCGGAAGAAAGGAGTAGCGCAGAGATGGGGTAAACCTGTAAAGAGAATTTGGGCGAGGTATATCAACTTTAAGTTTTGGATGATTTGAATACTTGTACCAAGATCAATATAAGAAAGCAGGCATATATATTTTTTAACTTCTGTAAGTTGCCCATTTAAAGAATTGTTTAATATGTTTTATTGACTTTTAAATTAATGCTACATTGATTTGTACATTATAATCCACACATCAATATCGAATAAGATTTACATTGAAACGTCGATAAAAATAAGCGTGTCATAACGTAAATTTGGTTTTCTTAATCACAAAAATAAATAAACTTTCAAATACATGGGTGAAGATGAGGGGTTAAGAAGCTGGCACCAACCTGAAAATATCATAACACCATCCCCCGAATTCGAGGGTTTTTCTTTTTTGGAATTGGGAAGTTGGAGCCAGATTACGTTGGCGTGTGATTCCTTCAAACCGGGACAAAATGGGACGATGGCGTGCTATTTGGGAAAAGTTAGATAAAAAAACTAATTGATGTTACACACATGTGACATATGAGATAAAATGAGAAAAGCGAGACAAAATGGGATGACTCCCCGTGCTCTAAGGTACAAGAAACAAGGTATAAACCTAAAGGACATTTTTTATAATTTACTCTTTTTAGACTTCTCTATTTCTTTTGGACATAATTTTCTTTGATTTATCAACAATCATCGAAAAACAAGCATCAAACCGTTAAAACAGGCCGGCTGTGATCCAACCAGCCAATCCTATCAGTTTAATTCGTCTATTTCTTAACCATAATTAAGCGGTTCAACACAAAACTTTTGTCAAAACCGGTTAAATCAGACTATAAATAAAAGATAGTATTTGTTAGAACCAATATATTAATTGTTTCATATCATTTCAACTTAACGCGTGTTATGGTCAAAGAAAGATTCATCAGTCCACCGGTAACCCAACAAGTAATTAGAATTAGGAGTGCGCACGCTTCGGGTCGGTTCGTTTATTAGCCTAAACTAAAACCTAGATCATCAGTTAATTAATTTTATGAACCAATCGGTTTTTGTTCAATCGATTTGATTTAGTCGGTTAGGTTTTCAGTTTGGTTAATAACTAAAACTAAACTTGGGCTAGATATTTTCTTAGAAATACAAGAGATTAGGGTATAAATACATGAAATGGATGTATAAAATCGTGATTTGGAGGTATGAATACATGAAATTGAGGTATACAAGCTAAAATATATATGAAAATATGAATGGTTTGGTTCAGTTAACCGAGAGTACAAAAAAACCGTTAACTGATTGTCTGTTATTTTTTGGCTCAGTTTCGTCGGTTTTTCCGTTCGGTTTCAATTAATGGTTAAGTTGTTTCTCACCCTTACAAGTAATACATAACTTGGTTGTGGATTCTCATGGTATTGCTCTTTTGGTTTTCGAATGACGAAGCCCCCTTATCTTATTGATTACTTAAAATTATAATTATATCATAATATATATATTAAAAACTTGCTTTATGTAGCTACTTTCAATCCACGACCAATTTACAATAACACTTACACTTGTTTTATTTAATTAGCCTAACATTATCATGTCACTTTATCATGTGATATATATGAAATTAATCCTAAATTATTTTATAAACAATATTAAATAACTCACGTGATTGGACTACATAACGACACATGATTGGCGCACATAAGCTCGATGTACAAGTTTCCATTCTGATTGTACATACTTTCTATTTTCCCTTTCCTTTGTTATAACGAGTATACCGAAACTTTTTCTATTTTCTCTTTCGTTTGCTATAACGAGTATACCAAAACCGACTGAGTTACCATCCACCGCAACGCACAAAATGTGTATATATATATATATATATATTTGTTTTTGTACTTATTATTTAAAACTAATTACACTGTGGTTTACCTAAATTATGGGCCCACTATTTTGGTAGGACTTAACGTTCCGTTGCAACGCATAGGTCCAATATACTTAGTTGTATTTAAAAACTTAAAACAAAATTTAGATTGAATTTTAATTCAAAGTACAGAATACTAGTAAGCATAATCAAATCCATACTAATATTTCGGTTTTAAACGGTTCAGTTAATTCAGTTATTAGAAGAAGTGTGTTAAACATGGGTCATAAAGCATTTGGTCAATTCAAGTCCATTTCAGTTAATAAATACACAACTTGTATGATACCATGAAAAATTAAAATAAAGAGAGTCAAATAATTAGTATGAATGTAAGTAATTATATATAATTCTGAATGAATACATAATGGCTATTCATAGTCAGTCCCAAAGGAGTTACTCAACTGCTAATAACAGTAAGCCACTTCACAAAACTAACTCACCCAACGACAACCGTTGACTTAGTTGACTATCTCTAAAACACCTAATGTTTGTAAGCAAGCATATTTGCAACATATACAATGAATGTGCCTACTAAAATGCTACCAAAAACACCTTTTAGCACTTACACTTGCAAGCTCACAAAATCAGTCTATGTACTTGAAAAAGTCAACTGTTTGGTTAGTTGACCGACGGTTCACCAGTGGCAGGCCGGTTATGAAGTGATGCAAACAATTACGGGTTTGACCTTATATGAGGGGCTGCAAAGCGTGCTCCTGACCCGCCTAAACTGTGTCCGGGGATACGTGTGGTGGGACCACCGGTCAAACACAGGTTCGTGGGCCGAACCAGTGCAGACGCAGGGATTGTAAGAATGTTAAGCGCGCTAGTTTCTGTAATTAAAAGAAACAAAACAATAATTAAATAATGTTCTTGAAACCAATTAAGTTATATTATATTTGATACCTTTTTGTGGTTTCTTTAGAATAGGAGTGTCCTGCCAATGTTGTGACAAAATCTCAGCAAGAAGTTTATTGGCATTAACAAGCTTCTCATACTCTTCGAGAACCGTATCTTCTTTTGTTAAACACGTCTTCGAGTCATGAATCAATCCGTCATACTTCTTGCGTATCTTTAAAATCTCCTTTTCACATTCCGCAAGAAGCATTGATTCCTGCATTTAAACAACATCATTATATCATCCTATAATCCATAAATTAATAATAATAATAATATAACTACAAGAAAACAAAAACCTTTTCTTAATGTGATTTCGCGATTTTCTCTCGCTCCTTTTGAATTCTTTCGATTTCTGTTTCGAGAGTATGTGGTCGTGGCTGATCGGTTTGACTTTGTTGACCTTCATTTGTTCCGGGATTCAAAGCAGTTGAAGGTGTAGCAGTCTCACATGGTTGATGAGTGGCAAAAGGTGTATGTGTCCCTGTATGAAATAACAATAAAAATGATCAAATATATATGATATGAAGGTTACTTAATATTAATAAATATAACTGGTCCATTTTCTTCCCACATTCTTAACCAACTTTCTTCTACTCCTCGGCATTGATCTTAGGAAAGAAGGAGAGGTTGCATTTGCATCTTCAATCATGTTTCGGTTTGACTTTGGAACTCTCCGAGACAATCTGTCACATAACTGGACCCGTCCAAGTTGACTTTCTTTGACCAACTTATTCCAAAAAACAGAATGTCTGTTATCGATCAAGTAATCATCAATAGATAAACTTTCATTTGTAAGGTTTTCAGTTTCACCATATAACAAGATACTTTCAACGGGAGTGACAACTCGCGATATGATTGAACGTTTTGTGGGGCCCGGTTTGGCACCCATGTTCCTCAACAGGGATGACATCTCATGAACCAAATCGTCTATAAACGACTGATGTTTGGTGTCGGTGCAGCTTTGGAGCTTACTGAATAAGTAAGAGGCGCCCCATCCTAGCAGCCGGTGGCAAGCTCTCCATCGAAAATAACAGTCAACAGGTGTACCTTGGTTTGACAAAATCAGTGCTTTCTCTTCAACAGTGAATGCTGAATAGAACCTGAAAACATGTAACCGGTCACGATGCGGATCAACGGTCATCCTCTTGAGAGCTCTTATGTCAGTTGACGGGTTGCAGTCGCTGTTGAATAATACGACCGCATCGAGGCGTGAAAGCCGAATACTTGAATGGCATGCACGGTAATTGAAGAGGTATGCACCCGTCTTAACATCGAGCGGGGCGGGTCAACCCACAAGATATAGACAAGAGGCTTGAAATCAGGATGTCATGAAGACACAAAGCCAAAACCTATGCGCGTGGCGCATATCACATATGCTCACGCATATCACATATGTTCACGCATATGCTCACGCATATCACATATGTTCACGCATCACATATGCTCACGCATCATATATGCTCACGCATATCACATCTGCGCGTGGCGCATCTGCGTGTGGCGCATATCACATATGCTCACGCATCATATATGCCCACGCATATCACATCTGCGCGTGGCGCATATCACATACGCTCACGCATATTACATATGCTTGCGCATATCACATCTGCGCATGAAACATCTGCGCGTGAGAATAAAGAGAAGACCTCGCGCATTCCCAGGATAGGCGAATATCACACATGCACATAATCAACCACGTCCTTATCCAAACCAGGATAAGGACAACCATGATTGTGCTCATCAGACAACCTTCCAGAAGGTATCCTTTAAGGAATAAAGAATATGCTGATGTTGACAGCTGCCAATGAAGGGTGGACAACTCAGCGAAACCCATGTGCTACCACGTGATTGCACATGGGTCAGGTGAAATACCTTGGTAAGAGAATAATCAATGAAAAAGCACCAGGTGTCCTAAGGACACGTGGCGCGAAGCAATAGGAGGAGGCCAAAAAGGCCCTAATTGGGTCTGAGCCCAATCATTGGAAACCCTAATACTATAAATACCACACCACCTCCACAAGGGGAGGTAAGCAAGAAAATACACTCTAAGTCCTTACTCACTTTCAGATTATTATTATCTTCTCCTACAATATCTTATTCTCACACCGGAGGGTTACCCCAAAGAAGACCCCTCTGTCCCTTTCTGAGGGGTAAGTTCACGGTGCTGCTCGTTTTGTAGGTGGAAGAATTCATACTCCGGAAAACCATCGGTGATATAGCACACTCATACCCTAGGAAAGTTGATCGTCTACTAGTAAGTCGATCCACGTTTCTTCATTGGCGCCATCACCTGTTACAACGGCAACAAAACCACTATCTCATCAGTTCTCTCTGAAAATCTTCACCATGGTTTCCGGTGTTCGAAACAGCGATCAAGTTCTGGAGGATAATGAGCTTGAGGATGTTAATGAGGGACATCAGTTTCTGAGGGCGCCGCGTGATACTGCGCGCACCACCAGTAACCATCCCTTCATCACAACACCTCATAGCCAGACTGAAACTCCTCCAGACGATCTCACGTTCCAAAATCTGACTGGTGCAAAACAAAAAGGACCAATGGGTCCGGAAGTTGAAACCAATGACCCTAAAGAATGGCTCATAAACGAACAACGGCGTTTAATGGACAAATACAATGAGCTGGTCAAACACAAAAAGTTAGCCGACTTAACACAAAGGCTCGCATTTGATAAACAAACCATTCAGGGAACAACAAAAAGGGCGCGCGCGCAGGAAGATGGTCACTCTGTTCACACCGAACACGCTGATTTTAGTGATGAGGAAGAAGTGCACAGCATGAGGAAGACGCGAGATACTCATGCAGGAGGTTCACAGCTTCGCGCGCACATGAACATAGCGCCTGGAGCCAAAGTTGATATGGATCTATACACACCGTACAACCCACAAGCGAAAGGGCAAGTGGACGTAACCACACCATATAGGCCAGCCATCTTGGTGAAGCATTCAAAATTCACTGAGCGCATTGCGAAGGCTCCCATTCAACACAAAACCAAGATGCCAAGTGGTCTAGGCAAGTACGATGGTACAACAGATCCAGATGATTTCTTACAAGGTTTTTACAACACTGGAAACCTAGAAAGCTGGACGATGCCAACATGGTGTCACATGTTTGCTCGTTGCCTCACGGGCGCAGCGCGTGTCTGGTTCGAAAGCTTGCCGACAGGACAAATCGATGGGTTCGAAGAGCTACTGGAGAAGTTCCAGGCTCACTTTGTACAGCAGCGCAGACACACGCGCGACCCCGATGACATCATGCACTGCGTGCGCAGGAATGATGAAACCATTGAAGACTACATAACTCGTTTCAATCAGGAATCTCTCGCAATTGGAGGTATCACTGAACAACTCTTGCGCGTGGCCTTTATACAAGGTGCGCGCAGTGATCAACTCCGCAGAGCTCTCGTGAGCAGAGATGGCATGCCAACCACTTGGGCTAAGCTTATGGAAGCATCGTGAGTCTTCGCGCGAAATGAAAAACAAATTGCCCAAGACAGAGCAAGAGATAGAGGGCATCAAACAGAAGCACCACGCAACAATGAAAGGAGGGGCAAACAAAACTCCGTATGGTCCAGGTTGCAGCAAACCAATTATTCTCCCGCAGAAAAGCAAGCGCAACAAAGTTCACCCCAGCCCCAAAAAGACATTCGTAATCGCGGAGAAGGTGACAAGAGGGAAGGCGGCAGAGAGCCTAACAGACCTCTACCAAGAATATGGACTCCCCTCACCAAAACGCCTTCGCAAGTGTTAAGCACAGAGAATGTCCAGTTTAAAAGCCCCAAGCCATTGCTCCATAAGGGACCACCAAACAGTGGCAAGTATTGTGAGTTCCACAAGTCCACAAGGCACAACACCGATGCATGCCACTATTTGAAAGATGCGATTGAAAGAGATGTGAAATCAGGCAAGTTGGCTCACCTGGTGAAAAACCCAAGACCAGAGAATGAACAACCAGACGGAGCCTCAGCCAGTAAAAAATTTAAAAGAATCTGTGTAGCTGAAGGAGGAAGGCAAGGGCAAAGATCGAGGAAGAGAAGCGCGCAAGTCCAAGGGGATTGGCGCGAGCAACAAGTAATCTTCCCAAGAATCAGAGGAGGCCCGTCTATCAGCAGTCCTCTAGTCATCACTGCACACATCGCTCATTATGAGGTGTCAAAAGTCCTGGTGGACACCGGCAGTGAATCAGACATCATGTATGAGCAATGTTTCAGGAAGTTGGATCCAGCAGACCAAGCAAGGCTCGAAATTGTGAATGCACCAATCTCGGGTGTCTCAAACGAAATTATTCACCCCCTAGGTCAGATACAATTCGAACTAACTATGGGGGATGAGAAACACAAGCGAGCTGAAATTGTCAACTTCTTGGGCTTGCCCACCACTTCATGCCATAATATGATCTTGGGTAGAGGAACGATTGCCCAATTCAACGCCATACCGTCACCAGCGCACGGCGCGTTGGGGTTCCCAACACCAACAAGGAGAAATGATTCATGACTTGATCTAAAGGAAAAAATCAGAAAATCAAAGCGCAATAAATACCTTGGCGCACCGCCGTCCGCGAATTGAGCATCGCCATGAAGTCCATTTTCCCCCTTTTCGAGGGTAAAACAGGGGACTTCAAAGCAACCTTCGGCGCAGCCTCGGTACCTTGCTGCGCCTGAGGTTGAGCCACCAAAGTCGCCGGCTCTACAAACATTTGAGTGAGCAAAGCTTCATTAATAACTCTATCGGAATCACGCTCATAAAACCACAAAATATAAACAAAGTATACCTGTTGGAGAAGATGAAACAGCAGGCGCAGCGCCGCTTCCCTTGTCCGCCGCGCGAAGAGATGAAGTGGCAGCACCATACCTCGTGTGGACGGGAGGATTGCCCACACCTCGAGGCAAAGAGGACGAGGAAAACTTGGAGGTAAATCCCTTGGTTTTCTCAAGTCCCTTCGCTTGGGTAGGAGGATCCTGGGCAACAGGGGCATCATTTTTCTTTTGTTTTTTACTGGCCCCTGCGCCAGTTTTGCCTTTAGCTTTGCGCTTGAGTTGTGGCGCCTCAGCTGCTTCCTCCTCCACCTCCTCTTCCGCAAGCTCCAACTCATAGTTCTCGAGCGCATCTACAATACGTGCGACAGAAATGTTAACCAAATTTGGTATTCTAAAGGCATAGGCATAAGCATAAGTACAAAGGCTTACCAGGCGCATCGCTGTCAAAGCAAAATTCTAAATCGACAGGGATGAACATATCATCGAAGCGATCGGGGAAAGCAACTTCCCCAGCGCTCAGCGCGAAAGAGCCGCCCTCCATATGCTCGTCATAGGCGGCATGGACGTATTCCTTGCTTACTGCATAAAACAAGACAAATGATATCAGCAAAGCGAATTATATTCGCGCAGAAATAATGCAATGAGCTAATAACTCACCTAAGCCATCAACTTGGACGACAGGCTCAGTCGCGCTGTCGGTCCACCTCTTGCTCATACCAACCCCCACCAGCGCCTCCTCGCAAATATTCTTGGCGGGGGATGGTTCAGCAGTTAACTTGTTAACCCATGTGCCCGTCGGGTTCTTAAGAACATTCTCATCCGCGGGCGCAGAAGTGATCGCGCGCATGGTCATGCGGATGGGAATCACACCAGCCTTAATATAAAAAAAATTTTCAGACCAGTCATGAAGGCTTTTGAAGGAAACAGTGCAGCACTTAACATTCTGACTGCGCGGTATGAATGAGAACCAAGAATCTTGGATTTTTGGCTTGTAAAAATATTGAAAGCGCCGAGGGGTGGGCTCCTCGCGCTGAGCTTTGCACATGAACTCAAAATGAGTCATGCGCACTAGTCCACAAGGATGGACTTGGGATATGTGAATCCCATAAAACTGAATGAGTGCACCTATAAACCTTGTCATCGGAAGACGAAGGTTACAGTGAGTGAAAAAGTGAGAGTATAAAGAGATATAGCCGGTGGGCGGATCTGCCGCCGTTTGCCGGGTCGCCGGGAGCAGACAGCTGTACTCAGGGAGAAAACCCTGAGAGGCGACGAGATTGTCGAAGTCAGACTGTTTCAATTTGCAGGGAATCTCATCCCATCTCTTCACTGTTTTGTTCTTCCCCACCTCCTCCGACAAGGCCTCGGCAGCCCGTTTACCCTTGCCGGTCTTTTTCAAAGTGGACATAACTAATGATTTTACACGGCGTTTGTTGGGGGAAATTGTGGTGTCTGGGTTATCAGACATAAAATTGTGAATCAAACAGCGGTTACTTTAAGCACGGAAATTTGGAAGCAAAAGATAAAGGCTCTTAATCGGAATGAAAATTGAAGGAGAAAGAGCTCTGAAAATAACAATGAAGATGAAGAAAAAACCACTCAAAAGGCTTGCTTTTATAGGCCCAGGAGAGAGAAAGAAACAGGTACTGATCAGAGTTACGCTCACGCGCCCCCACTCGCAGGTGCAGGCCAACATGAGCGCGACACGTGTTCCTGACACTGTATGAGGAGACATGAAAGGCCACTGTAGCACCTCGAGCACACGAAAAGTCTGACACATAACGTCTCCATCTCTGACGCATGTCAGCACCAACCAACCGCATATATGGACGATTCATTTCAACCAAAAGGATAGAATTTCGCGCAACGCACATATGAGAAATAAAAAGAAAAGACAAACCCTATTAAAAGAGCAAACTATTAAGTCTAATATCTATCTTACCTCGCTCGCGCGAGACAAGACACACATTAGACTGGGGGGGCTTGAAGAGGTATGCACCCGTCTTAACATCGAGCGGGGCGGGTCAACCCACAAGATATAGACAAGAGGCTTGAAATCAGGATGTCATGAAGACACAAAGCCAAAACCTATGCGCGTGGCGCATATCACATATGCTCACGCATATCACATATGCTCACGCATCACATATGCTCACGCGTATCACATATGCTCACGCATCATATATGCTCACGCATATCACATCTGCGCGTGGCGCATCTGCGTGTGGCGCATATCACATATGCTCACGCATCATATATGCTCACGCATATCACATATGCGCGTGGCGCATCTCACATACGCTCACGCATATTACATATGCTTGCGCATATCACATCTGCGCGTGAGAATAAAGAGAAGACCTCGCGCATCCCCAGGATAGGCGCATATCACACATGCACATAATCAACCACGTCCTTATCCAAACCAGGATAAGGACAACCATGATTGTGCTCATCAGACAACCTTCCAGAAGGTATCCTTTAAGGAATAAAGAATATGCTGATGTTGACAGCTGCCAATGAAGGGTGGACAACTCAGCGAAACCCATGTGCTACCACGTGATTGCACATGGGTCAGGTGAAATACCTTGGTCAAAGAATAATCAATGAAAAAGCACCAGGTGTCCTAAGGACACGTGGCGCGAAGCAATAGGAGGAGGCCAAAAAGGCCCTAATTGGGTCTGAACCCAATCATTGGAAACCCTAACACTATAAATACCACACCACCTCCACAAGGGGAGGTAAGCAAGAAAATACACTCTAAGTCCTTACTCACTTTCAGATTATTATTATCTTCTCCTACAATATCTTATTCTCACACCGGAGGGTTACCCCAAAGAGGACCCCTCTGTCCCTTTCTGAGGGGTAAGTTCACGGTGCTGCTCGTTTTGTAAGTGGAAGAATTCATACTCCGGAAAACCATCGGTGATATAGCACACTCAAACCCGAGGAAAGTTGATCGTCTACTTGTAAGTCGATCCACGTTTCTTCAGTAATCACACAAGCAAATGAAACATTCACTCTCTGCATTGTTGAACTTTTCTAATGATTCCTTTTTCTTTGCAGGTGTGTAATTAACAGTATTCACTGGGATATGGATATATGCATTCTCGCCAAATCTTCGATGAACAAGGTCATCCAAAAATGCCCGGTTGATATCTTCTCTGCATTCACTGCAGACTGTCAATCAACAAACAAAAAATTTTAAATTAAAAAAAATATGTATAGTGAGTATGTAATAACTAAAAAAAATTAAAAAATATATTTACATGAAACAGAACGAGTGCTCTCAAACCGCATCGTTTAATCTCTAGCAGCAGCTTGTCAAGAACTTGAAATTTGCCACTGACATTGATTTCAGCAGCCAATGGATCATCATCAATTAAAGAACCTTCTTTCGATGAATTACGCAAAGTGGGGTCTGCAAGAAACGGGTGATCACAGCACTACAAAAATAATTATTAAACAGATTAAGAATAAGCATTTACCAAACTGAATGCGAAACATTACCAAAAAAAAAGAGAACCTTTTGAATCTGAGTGAGAATATCACGGAGTGGAGATTTTCTTGAAGATGAGGAGAGTTTGTCCGAATTTGAAGCTAAAATTGAACAATATTGTTCGGTTTGCATTGAAGAAAGATGAACCGGGACCCAATACTCGTCAAGATCTGTGAATGTGCACTTGAATGCTATAAATGGCGACAGTCGTTCTTTTAATGTGTCAATATCATTGTTCATTTCCATGTCAGCATCAACAGTTTGTATCTTTTGATTTTTGCAGTCAACGAGTGAAAGGATATTTCGGTAGCTTTGCAAGATATCCTGAAACAGCTGACTGAAATCAGCAAATTTAAAAAAAAAACAAAGGCTGCAGCACGCAGTAGTGGCGGGCCCACAGGTCAAAACGGGCTGTGCCAGGTTGACCCATGCATTTGTTGAGATTTAATGCACTGAAGACTAAACATGGACTCAAGTTGACTTTCAGCCCGTTTGACTTGTTTCCCGTTTTATCTATCTCCTATATTATTTTTTGACCCGCATACATTTGTTGAGAATTAATGGACTAAAGACAGTCTTAAGTTGGCTTTCAGCCCATTTGACCGATTTGACTTGTTTCCCTTTTTTAAGCTTTTATTATTATTATTATTGGCCCACATACATCTGTTGAGAATTAGTGGACTAAAGACAGGCTTAAGTTGCCTTTCAGCCCGTTTGACCAATTTGACCCGTTCCCTATTGACCCGTTTGAAATAAAAGAAAGGTGAGAAACATACCCCTGACTCGCCAGTAACTGTTAACAGTTTCATATCAGCCATAAGCTTCTGAAATTTGTTTAAATGTGTTGAATATACGGGGCATTGGCTCTCGTCTATTACTATCAATTCCCATTTAGTATTACTAAGCATTTTCAACTCCAAGTCCTGCAAAATAACAAAATGAATATAATTTCCACACGATAAATTTGAGACGGTTTCATATAATATCAAGAATTAAGTACCTCAGCAATGGCATCTAGAGAAGATAAAACAACTTGAAATTCTGAATCTCTAATGGTGATAATATAGTGACCACCTTTGTATGTCACAGCCGACTTTGGCCATTTTGAAAACTCGGTTTCCCACAATGAAACAGCACCGGAAGAAGCTGATATTATTAGAATAGGCTTCATCGTGTTATCCAACAACGATGATACAAAAGACACCACCTTAACTACCCGCTCCTGCTATATCCAATTAATTAATGTTATATTTATTTAAAATAATTAATATGGTTTAATGGAAAAATAAACCAAAAATCTCACCGGCCCGTCAAAGATGACAGCATTTTGACCTCTGTTCCGGTGGTCAAGAAGCTTTCTAACATAAGGAATCATATGATCATGTCTTTCGGTTGAGACCTCGAACTGATTATCAGCCAACTCACTGCAGCCTGTTGTGTGTGTATATAATGGCCATCAGTGAATATTAACACTAAATGACATTAGTTAGAAACATCATTAACAAAGACTATACCAAAAATAAAACTGTTTTAATGTAGAGCTAAATAAACAGAATACACACCAGATTGGATCTTGTCTTTTATAGCAGACCGAAGAAAACTCGCTCCACATCGTTGTTCATAACATAATCTACAAACAAACAGTTTTATAAAACACGAATAATTAAGTATTAATGTATGAAAAAATATGTGATTAACATAATCACCTCTGTTTTTTACGCAAACAAGATTCCGCAGTAGGTGTATCGTTAACATCATTCCACACTTTCACCTTTTTCCTATGAATTTAAAACAACTTTATAACACATGAATAATAAAAATATTAATGTATGAACAAATATGTCATTAACCAAATCACCTGTGTTTTTTATGTCAGGTACCCGAACAAGATCCCACAGCAGGCGTGTCATTTACATAATTTGAAACTTTCACTTTTTTTCTCCGAACTTGAAACAACTTTTTATAAAAATGTGAATTTAACTTCTTTCGTTTCAAACTTTCCTTCTCATAACTCTTGATATTGATCGTATCGCGCTCTTTAGGAAACTGTCGTTTCCCACTTTTTTTCCTTTCTATCAAATCCATAAGTTTTTCTCGTTTCTTCGCCTTCGAAAGACTCGCATACGACTCGTCTGCGTTCGTCTTCAGGGGCATTTTCGTCATTCACATTAAGCCTTCTTCAACCTGCACAAGTTAAAGATTGTGCTACATATTTCATGATCAAAACAAAAACACACAAAATCCTTTTAAGCACTAAATAAACACATTAAGACAAACAATATATGTGTATCTAATATGTATGTATGAATGTGTAAATCACACAAAAGTTTATAAAACAGGGGTATATTTGTCATTTACTATATGTCTTCTTCAACCTAGTGTGCTCTAAAATTCACGATTTTGTATTTATGAAAGCTAGGTGGCCATGATTTTGTACGGAAGAATTACACCTACAATTATTTGTTTTTTATAATGTTTGTCCTTACTCTAATATTAATTTGTGTCTTTTTATGGATAGAGAGAGTGGCGTGTCTTTTATCTATGTTAATTTTCCATTGGCATTTTGTTTATTTAACTAGGAATGTAAACGAGATAAGTTGCTAGTAATTTATTCGAGATCGACTTGTAAGAAACTCGAGTTTAAAACTAAACTTGTTCAATAAACGAGTCTAAGCCTCAGCTTGCAAGTCTAAACGAGACCATGCTTGATATAGTTTTTTAATCTTTTTTTGTCTGCGTATTTAATACATTTTTATTTAATAATTGCTATTATATATATACCAAGGTTGCAAAAGTCGTCAGGCGCTCCCAGGGCGGCAGACTAGGGAGTTGCGAGTACTCGGTCTAGGCGGGGTGTAGTCGAGGAGTACTCGTACATGGTATTTTATAAAGAAATTCATTTTTCGGAGATTATATATATGTCAAATATCAAAAGTTTACTAAATATTCTACAAAATACATACGAAAAATACAAAAACAATCAATAGCACATACATATTAGTTCAAAAGCATGTCTCATTTGATGAAAGACGTACCTCAATTGAACTTATATAAGAGGTTTGCGAGTTTAGAACTTCGAATGGGATGATAATAATGGTGGTTGCGAGTTTAGAACTTTGAATCAGATGATAATAATGGTGGTTGCAAGTTTAGAACAGAAATTAGGTTGCGTTTTAGCGTGAAAAGGAAAAAAAAGTAGTGATGGGCTCTTGGAGAAATTGAGTTTTTTAATAAAAGTCAAAATTTTGTTAATACCGAGTTGGACCGCCTAGGCCGAGTAGAGCCGCCTAGGTCCGAGTTGGACCGCCTAGGTCCGATTCCGAGTGTTTTGACCTTGGAGAAGAAAAGCGATGCAGTGAAGAGCGCCTAGGCGCCGAGTACTCGGCCGCCTAGGCCGAGTTTTACGACACTGATATATACACAGTTATGAAAACAATAACTAAATAATATTTATTATGTTATATACAAAATTATAAATAAAAATATATCTCAAAATGATTATAAATATGTATAACTTAATTAATAGTAATTAAGTAGAGTCTGATCCGTACTCGAGTTGAGTAAAAATACGAAATATAAAAAGAGAGAATAAATGAAAGGATATTAAGAAATTACTTGGTAGTTTTATGGAGAGAAGAAATAATATTTGGAAATTACTTGATAGTTTCGTAGATAGAAAAAATGAAATGATGTTGGGAAATTACTTGATAGTTTCATAGAGAAGGAGAGAGAGAGAAGAAATGAAAGGATGTTAGGAAATTAATTGTTAGTTTCGGAGATTTTTAGCTTTTGAATACTTTTATTGATTCTTTAATTGTTGGGGGCGAAAATGTGAATTTAAAGTTTTATATAGACAAGGCAAGAATTCTACCATTTTTGTACCGAAACTTGCAAAACAATTGCTTTTTGTGCTCTCTGTTTTCACATTGTTTTTACAGCAAGTGTGTTGACCATTATCATATGATGTTAATAATTAAAGACCCAGTATAAACATTTATAGGGTTTAAAAAAAAACAAACTTTATGTGGTCCTCTCTAAAATGGGGCATGAATATGGAGCGGGGCGGGAAGCTGCTATGAGCAAGGCCCGGGAACACCACCTCCTGGTCTTTTGTGACAGATGAAATTCACGAAAGGAGTGGGATGCAAAGATGCATACTTCGTACTTTTTAAGGTGTTCATCAGATAACGGATTGTTCGGTTCGGATTCATCAGATTTAAAAATTCTAGAACCATATTCGAAATCAAAGTTCAAAGCTCAAATAATAGTCTAAATAAACATACAAAACCGAAAAATTTCCGATTTTGGTTTTCCCGAACACTCCTACATGTTTTGAAAGGTTTAAAAAAGTCAGTGATCATTTCTAATACAATAACGGATTTGTAACGACTAACCATTTATACATGGCAATTACTTTCTATAAATTTTTAGAGTATTTCAATAAAAGTTGTCGGCCAGTCGTCATTCTATGCTACTTTTGAAGAGTTTTTTTTTAGAGAAAGACACGGTTCGTAAAAATTTATATTTAAAATTATATGCATTATAAAGTTACTTTTTATTTTTATCTCAGTCTATTTGGCTTACACGGCACGCTCAAAACCATACACCAAACCATAAAATCTAGTTTTAATATCGTAAACAAGAGTGTAATACTCATAATCTAGCCAAAGCCAAACTAGGGGTGGCAAATGTGACCACTGGTTGAATGGGTTGTATCACAATGTATATAATGGGTCATAATGGGTCAAACTAAAAAGAGAAAATGATTGAAACGGGTCAAAACGGGTTGAATTTCTCAATATTTTTTTTAGAAACGAGAAAAACGGATGAAAGTTTTTAGTACTTTTACTTTTTTACTTTTTGATTTATATTTCGAGTTATGATTTTTTTACTTGTTTTTTTTTTGAATTTTATTGTTAGGGGTTTTTGAAATGGGTTGAGCTTTCAAAAACTGATGGTTGGTTAATTTGTATATAATTAAGTTCGTTTATTTATTAGTTTTAACTGTTTATTGTGAGAACTTCGATACTTCATACGTGTTTTGTATTTCAGGTCATAGACGTTAAAGTACCTAATTTGGACCTGTGAGAGCACGAGATGAAGACCCGGGATGATGTGTGATAGTGTATGATCAAAACTGGAGGATTTAGGTAAAAGTTGCTTTAGCATATCATTTGTTGAAATCGGAGTATCTTATGCTATGTAAAGAAGCAACGCACATCAGGATGTTTTAAAGTATGGTTTGCTAAATTAGAGTATCATACTCTAAAGTTAGAGTACCATTTGTTGAGCCAGAGTACCATTTGTTGAAGCTAGAGTATCATATGCTGGACGAAAGTAAAACTACGAGAGTCGCTATTTTAAAACCTATATAAGGATAAAGTTAGGGTTGGATAAAGAGACTTCTGGCTGGCAGTTTACAGAGCTACAAGAGGGCGATTCCACCATTCCGATTCATACCGAGATCACCTACATGTTCCATATCATTATAATTGAAGATTCCATGATGTCGATGCTCGGCTAACTTCTCCGAATCATACCCGGGATGTAAAGTTTGTATTATTTTCAGTTTTCTCATGTAACTAAGAACGTTTATGTATAATTGTTTATGGTTAATCTATGATTATTGATGTTTAGTATTTATGTGTGTTCAACCGGTTTAGGTTTATGTTGATCTGAACGATTAGTTACCAGTTGCTATAATAATTGATCATAGGACTGCTTGATTAGGTTGAATACAATAAAACATATGATTGCCCTTAACTGAGTCACACTGGCAAGGACTGTTTGATAACCAGTGTCGTGTGTAAAGCGATTATTGATGTCTAAGGTTTTGTCTAGTTGATCAGTCTGTAGTTAACCGTTAATGATTAATCTGTTAGGTTGCATGAGATTACTGTAAGTTACTTACTTGAAGTCCCGGGTGTGATTTGCTTTTATTAATTGATTGAAACTTGTCCACTTGTTCGTTGCTTAATTCTAAACTAAAACTAATTGCTTGTGTGATCAGCACTAAAATCTGCTACTTCATAATATTATAAATCTATTACACGATTACATTGACCACATACTCCTGGTGGATACGATACCTTATTTACCCCGTCTACTTAGGTTATTTAGGTTTTTGCATTACTCGAACGACGATTATCAAAAACCCACTTTGACACATTTCAAAAACCACTCACTAAAAAATTAAAAAAAAAATAAGTAAAAAATCATAACTCGAAAAATAAATCAAAAAGTAAAAGTACTAAAAAGTTTCCTCCGTTTTTCTCGTTCCAAATTAAAAAAAACTTGAGAAATTTCAACCCGTTTTGACCCGTTTTAATCATTTTCTTTTTTTAGTTTGACCTATTATGACCCATTATATACATTGTGATGCAACCCATTCAACTCAATTGGTCACATTTGTCACCTCTAAGCCAAGCCAATCGATATAACTCAGGTTGTACATTCGATCGACTTGAAATATCATTTAATATCCATAGTTTTGGAGGATCTCATGGTTCCGTTTTGGTGAATACCGAATTTAATGTGCCTCTGAATAATTTTGCCATTTTGGTACTTGCAAGTATCAGCATCAAAGAAATTTCTACGAAGCTACCACAGTTAAAGCCGTAATTATAAGTCTTAATATTTTATTTTAATAATAAAATATTTAACTTTTTATTAATATTTAAAATCATTAAGTAAAAGCTAAAACTAATTTTTATTAACGGATCCTAACTAAAAGGATCCCTGCTACCCACCCCTCCTCCTCGGCTTTGAGAACCGTGTGAACGGAGAGAGGGCATAAGGGAAGGAGGTCCTCATACGGAGTCGCACAAAAGGATCCGTTAATAAAAATTAGCATTAGCTTTTACTTAATGATCTTAAATAATAATAAAAAGTTAAATTATTTTATTATTAAAATAAAATATTAAGACTTATAATTACGGCTTTAATTCCTATACCTATTAAATCCACTTAATACCTTATTGTAGAGATCGAACTCTCATTCGTTAGGATAGAGTGGACACCAATGTCACAAGGCAATGCACTTTGATTATTAGTCTCAAACGAATTAACCAATCGATTTTTGGTTAACCGGTTCAATTCAGTTTATTCGGTAAGTTTGTCGGTTTTAGGTTTGGTTCGGTTAATAACCAAAATCAAACTTTAGCTAAAGTTTTTGCTTATAAATACATGAAATGGATACTTAAATATATGAAGATGTGGTATATAACTATGTAATACATGAAACTGAGATTTAAAAGCTAGAAATATGTTAAATGTGAATGGTTCTTTTTAGTTCAGTTAACCGAGGGTAAAACACCGATAACCGATTTTCGTTTTATTAATTAATTTTGGTTTGATTTCAATTAATGGTTCGGTTATTGTGGTATAAGTGTGTCCCACTTTCCTTGGCCAGCAAGTAGCTGAAGATTGCAGAATCTTTGTTGTACTGATATCATGTACGGCGAATAATGGGTGCCCCACAAACAAGGACAACAGAGAAAGAGGGACTCCTTTTTTTATTAAATTAATATATAATTTTTAACAAACAAAGCATTCTCACAAGTGTTTTTGTTAAATCTTAGCGGTCTATAATGAGTTGGTTTGGTTCGATTATAGCTCAAAACGGATTCATTTAGGTCGGTTAATCGGGTGTGAAAAGTTGGTTGGATTCAATAATGAGGCTTAGCCGTAAGTCCGTAACCATAATTGAGGTTCGGTTATGGAAGACAGCTTAACCATAACTGGATGGTCGGTTTCGGTTAACTTTGGGTAATTGTCCAATGTACTTTTTATTTTTTTTTCAAGCTCAATTATGAAGTTTCGAAATTGAAATTTGTTGTTTCTAAGCCTGGGTATGATGTTCCAAACTATGTTACATGGACGGTTGTAGCATAAGTTTAAATGTTCTAATCTGAAAATAAAGATTTAAAATATGAAAATAGAGGTGTATACACAAACAATATACTCCATTCGTCCCATTAAAAGTGTCAACATTTCCTTTTTTATTTGTCTAATTACAAATGTCCACTTTCAAAATTTATTAGTCAATTTCTAAGTTTACCCTTAAACACACAACTAACATTAATAACAATATTGATGGACCCACTTTCCAATGGCGTCATTGTCATTTGGTAAGCAAAGAAAACAATGATTTAATCTACTTTAAATTTTGTGTTTATTCAAACTAAGACACTTTAATTGGGACGGAGAGAGTAAAAATTATAAAACAAAACCTTATTTGAGATAGTACTTTGTAAAATAAAATTTTGTATATTCATATCATGTACATTTAAATCATCATTAAAGTACTCTGAATGACAAAAAAACAAGACGATTTGTCAAACAATGATTGAACAAAGAATACAAGGTGGATACATGATTGAACTGTATATCGGTCTATGCTAAGAATGCCAGTTTAAATGACTATTCCTGAATTAAACGAAAGTACAAAGAATGGTTAGATCCTACCGTGAGAGCTTAGTGGAAGTTGAAGAACTATGCAGTGCGAAAGAAACAAAGATCAATATTTGGTTCCAAACATAAATCAATGGCTTAATTCATTGTGTGATTCTATAACGAGTTCAAAATGTTTTAATTAGATTGTGTGATCCGATAATGACTTCAATTCATAACCAAACATAAAAAAAACGTTATTTGTTCATCTTAGATGAAGGGTAAAATTAAAACACAAATTGAGACAAAAATGAGAAGTGTGAGAATGATTTTTGACCACACAAAAAAACTTCTTAAAAATAAATTCAAAAAAATCATAAAAAAGTATAACTCAAAATATAAATTAAAATCGAAAAAAATAAAAAAAAACTAAAATGTTTCCGCCATCATTCCCGTTAAAAAAATACAAAAAAATAAAAAGAAAATTGACAAAAATACACAACGGTGTCATCAAAGACACAATGACAAATATGAACAAAAGACACAATTATAACTAAAAAAGACACAATAGATCGCAAAATATAACACAATACCGAACTAAATACTGCACAATGTTGAGTAATAAAACACAATATAAAAAAAGACACAATGTTAAGGAAAAAAACACAATCAATAACGAAAATAAACACAAAACACAATGATAAACAAAAAGACTCAATGACTTTTTTAACTTACCATTGTGTTTTTTTATGTGAACGAGAAACACGGTGGAAACATTTTTGTGTTTTTAATTTATTCGTGTTTTTATTATAATTTGAATTATGATTTTTTTATTTATTTTTTTTAGGGGTTTTTTTGTGTGACTATAAATCCTTCTCATTTTTGTTTCCCTTTATAGAATAACATAACCCATTATATGAAATCAAAACTTGTTAATTATATTAGAAAAATTCAATAGAGTGGCTTAGAGGCGCGTAAATCGGGTTTTCCAAATACCCGGTTCCAAGTATGGAACCGAGTTCGGGTATGACCGTTATTGGAAAATCAGGTGTTGACAATAACCGGGCCGGGTTCAGGTATTGTCTCTAAAAACCATACCCCATGCATTGGGTTCGGGTCGGGCATGTACCGAGTATTTTGATGACCGTCGTTTAAATCAATCAAAAACCTAATTATTCTAAATAGTTAGAGCAAGTAGGGTATCGTATCACAAGAAGTATGTGGTCAATGTATTCGTGTAATAGATTTAATATTTTGAAGTGACTAATTTTTAGTGCTGATCACACAAGCAATTTGGAGTAAATTCAGAGACTAAGCAATGAACAAGTAAATGAATTTCAAACAGTTAACAAAGCAAATCACACCCGAGAATTCAAGTAAGCAACAAACAGTATCTCATGCAACATAACAGATTAATTATTAACGATTAACTGAAAACTGATCAATTAGACAAAACCTTAGACATCAATAATTACTTTACACACGGCACTGGTTATCAAACAATCATTGCCAGTGTGACTCAGTTAAGGGTAATTGTATGTTTTATCGTATTCAATCTAACCAAACAGTTATATGACTAATTATCTAGCAACTGGTAACAGATCGTTCAGACCAACGTAAACCTAAACCGACCGAACACTCAGAAATACCAAACATCAATAATCATATATTAATCATCAATAACAAAACATAAGTATTCTTAATCACAAGAGAAAAACTGTAAAACGTTACAAACTATACATCCCGGGTGCGATTCTAGGAGATTAGCCGAGCCGCGACATCATCGAATCTTCAATACGGATGATATGGATCTTAGGTATGGTCTTGACACGAGATAGGAAGGTGAAATCGCCTATCGGAACTGCTGAAAATCGCCTCTATTCTTCAAAAACGGAGTTAGGGTTATGTCTTGATGAAAAAGAAGATATAGCCTAAAATTCCCGTCTGCACTCCCGTCGCGGTACGCGACGGGTCTTCTTATAGGTTGATCGCGTACCGCTATTGACTAGAGTCAAAATATATTTTATTACCCATCGCGGTACACGATGGGGACTTCAGCAAACCCATCGCGTACCGCGATGGGACTCTGCTACAGCAAACTTCATTATTTTCCTAGTTTTGCGTGCTGGACATCCCGGGTCTTCATTCCGTGTCACAACAGGTCCATACTGAGTAATTTAACGCCTATGACCTAAAATCCAATAAAACACGTATGAAGTATCGATAGTTCTAGAATAAACAATTAAAACTAAATAATAAACGAACTAAAACATATACAAATTAACCGACCATCACATCCCCACACTTATCTTTTGCTTGCTCTCAAGCAAAACTCTAAAGCAAACATCTACCTCCATCATAGGTATGTAGATTATCTCCATTACTACTAGTAAGGTTTAAGGTCATACCCAGTTTCCCAGCTGACACTGTTTTTAAATTGACATCTCACAAATACGGTTAAATGCTATAATAAAAACAATAGAGCCGCCCAGACATGTGTACTTTGTTTCCGGTTAAGGCACACATGCTCATACCACTCGTAATATAACATCTCTCCTCTCGGTTTAATATATGGACTAGCAAAAGATGTGCCAGTATCACTCAGCTCTCAATATCACTCATAAGTACATATTAATCCATCAAGCTGCTTTGGCACAAATGCAAATCAAGAGATCTTTAAAAGGGTTGTAACGGGGCCAGGTGTAAGGGTATGGAAGGGAAATATTTAAGTAGCTCAAACGATCCGACCTGGCTTATTACAAAACATCTAAATAAATGAAACTAATGTACAACTAACTGGCTGATTATATACATCTAAATAAACAAACTATCAACATACTGATTTCACAAATTTTTTTTTGACATAAACGAACTTCAACGAACTACAGAATACATAACTGAATATAAACAGACATCTTTTTGTCTTTTTCTCAATTTTTTTAAGCATGATAACAAATACAAATAGAATTACAAAAACAAACACAATTACAGTTACAAATAAACCTAGTAAGCTGGATCGTCTCGTAACATAATGTCAGGGTTAAACAAACGAAAAATAAGTCCAAGAAATGTTTTCTAAGGGACCCAACCCCCCGCCCCTCACATAAACCATCCTCATATGTATAATGTATGAGGCCCCAACCCCCCCCCCCCCCCCTAATACCCACAATCACGCTCATCCAGACGAGGCTTAACCTAGTTGCCTCTATCACTTTTGCATTTTGCCAATTGTGATCCCGTAATCCATGAACATCAGTGAAAGCACTCAAATGATATGTGTGTACTATATATTATATGTGTATTATATCTATTTGGGTCAACTCACACACGTACCGGAGGAATAGGGTTGACGATATAAACATGTGTACCTGTCCCAATGACTCGTTATCCCCGCCTAAACGACCCCATTTTCAACTTCCGTAATGAAAACATTTGTGAGTAAGACTAATGAGACGCTGAAAAACCAACCATGACCAGAAACCTATGACTTGGCATTAATGGCAATAATTAACAGTTAACAACTTTGGTTACTGAACTCCCCGCCTAAACGACCACATTTTCAACTTCTCATAATAAAAAAATTTGTGAGTAAGACTAATGAGACGCTGAAAAACCGACCATGACCAGAAACCTATGACTTGGCATTAATGGCAATAATTAACAGTTAACAACTTTGGTTTCTGAACACTCTTCGAGGTACTATCGGGCTAAAATTATTCAAAATTTCCCCCATCCCCACACTTGAGGTTTACATTGTCCTCAATGTAAGAACACTTAACATTGTCCTCAAGGTTAACAAAAATGATAAAACGATTAATGAACATTTGAGAGACGGGGTTGAAATTGACTTTTTGATTATTAAGCAATTTTAAAATTTCGGGGCTCATGTGTGGCTGTTCTACTAACAATTATACAATTACACTTTTAACATTTTAAAGTAATAAAAACAAAATAAATTATGAAACTGAAATCACCTGATATCAACGTGACTGGAGAAGGACCAGTCGGCTCATGAATTCTCATAACACTCGTATACTCTCTTTTCATCCAATTACCAAACTGACAATCGAACCTGCAAAATCTCGAGATGTGTATAAGCAAGCTTATCACAAGTGTAAGACATAGGTCTTTTAAGAGTTATGAAAAAGAATATTTGTTAATTTTATTAAAACACTTACCGAGCCAAATTAATTCGTTTCATAATAAATTCTGTTAAATTAGCTAAAAACGTTAAAAAACCTAACTCACTTTCGTAGGAATCACGATTGCATTTAGCATATGTAACAAGCACTGTAAACCCCCCGGTAGCCCGGGAGGACGAGTGGGGTCTCGTGAAGGTTTATAGACACCCACAAAGTTCGGTTACAACAAAATATACAAATAAATCAAACACAACAGCAATCAAAAGATATATAAACTTAACGCCCAACCAGTTACCCATACATGAATCCCCAACATATAATATAATATAATACAGACCATGATACTAATAAAAACAAAATAAAGTGAAAAAGGTAACCAAAAAGCTACTGTGCTGGCGGATCATCAACTGCCTCGTCCTGCGGATCCACAGGCTGCTCCGCTGTGATAATCAATGACTGCGGGAGCGGTACCTGTGAAGAGACAAATAACAAACGAAAATAATCATCATGGCGGGCCAGATGGGCCCGCGTCTCCAGCTTATGTGCTCGGGCCTCCTCCAACTCGGCCCGAACCTCCTGTCGATGAGCTCGAACCTCCTCCAAGATCTCCAACTGCCGCTGATATATCATAGCCAATGTGACGGGCTGCTGCGGATAGCGTGAGGAAGATGCTGATGCCTCTCGTAGTGAATGCTGCTGCTGAAGTAGCATGATATGAGGAGTCGGACCACGCTAATGGCGTGTCGGAATACCTCTTTGTAGAGAAACTTCAGCCTCCGACCCCTCTGGTGGTGGTGCCTGTGGACCCTGTCGGACCGGTACTAAAGCTACTGGATCATGCTCCTCAACGATCCCGGCCCGACGGGCCTCCAATATCCCAAAAACACCTATAAGTGGCCCCCGCGTAAAATATCTAGTCGGATAACGCTCAAAAACCCCGAGCCGCTCAGCGATCCTCGTAATATAAGGCCCTAATGGTAAGCGTGCCGAGGATACCTGTAGTCTGCTACCCCGAGCGAATGACGTGAGCAGGAGCATCGCCACATTGGCCGGTCGCTGGCCAAGAATAGAATATAAGCACAGCAGATCTAAGTTGCTGCACTTCTCATGGCCCGAATGTCGGCCGACGAGAGTACAGACAACAATCCTGTGAATGTAGCGATGGACGGGGTCCCGAATAGACGACTCCACAACAGCACTGGAGTGGGCCCCGTCGGCGATCTCCGCCCAATACTGGCCGAGCTGGGCCTCCGTGAGACGGTACTCACGTGGGTCCTGAGTATGTGTCGGGTAACCATGTATACTCTGGAGGAAGGCAGGCGCCTGAACCTGCTCGGCCGTATAAAATCCAGTGGCCACCGCGAAATCTGGGACGGACATCTCGTACAACTGCCGTCCCGGTGAGAATGATACCGCGCGTGTCTCACTAAACTATGTGGACGTGAAGTTGTTAGGACATGAAATGTCATGTGTATGTCCCCAGTTCTATCAGGATGGTTCGATATGAAAATAACGATCGTGAAACCAAGTTAACGGACTGAAAATGTCAAAAGAAACTGATTCGATCGAATCAGTGACTGATTCGATCGAACCAGGACTCATTCGATCGAATGAGATACTCATTCGATCGAATCAGTATACGATATATAAACGAAACTTAGGAAATTTCACAAGAGAGAGCACACATTACACACAGTCACGAACCTGCTACTGCCGAAAATCCTCTCTGCCCATCTTCGTCGTGTCGGTCTTTTCCTCCGTCCCTAGGTGTCAAACCGTCTTAGGAATCGTAACCGTGAGTTGTTGATCACCACCGAATCGCCGTGTTAGAGGATTCCGCACTCTAACACGTTGCCCCGTGAATCGTTGGGAAACCGTGTCCCGCACCGGTCCGACAAAGTGGTATCAGAGCCTTTGGTTCTAGATTCACGTTAGATTCGTGGTAAAATTCGTGTTTTTCTCGCGAAAATCGTAATTTTTGCCGGAAAATTCCGAATTTTTGGTGTTTTTGATCTTGGTGTTCGTCGTGTTCTTGTCAAAAACTGTTAAAATTGTCATACTTTGGTGTTTTGATCTTAGAATTGTGTGTTAAAAGTTCGAGTTTCGTCAAGAACGTTCCTCGCGTTCTTCGTGTTCTTCGTATTTTTGGTGGTTTTGATCCGTTTTTTGGTTGGTCTTAAGTTGTTTTTGTGTTAAAAGTCATATTTTGATCTTAAGTTGCTTCTTGATCTTCCAAGATTTGTGTTTTTGATTCAAAATTCGAAAATCCGTCAAAATCTTCTAATTTTGGAATTTCCAGATTTTCCGATCGAACGTGTCTATTTTTGGAACTCATTCGATCGAATAGCCTTCCTATTCGATCGAACAAGTTTAAACTTTGACCGAATCAGTTTTTTCCCGCCGAGAATTACTCCTAGTTCATTCGATCGAACCAGATTTGTTCGTTCGATCGAATTAGTCACCATTCGATCGAATAAGTCTTTTATTCGATCCGCCGATTCGATCTTTGTCTTATTCGACTGTCAGAACCCGTTCGATTGAACCAGAAACTCTTTCGATCGAACCTCTCAACCCATTCGATCGAACCAGATTCACATTCGATCGAATAACTTACAGATCAGCATTTCAGAGAGACATTCGATCGAACCAGAACACATTCGATCGAATAGGTCACTCATCCGATCGAATCAAACCCATTCGATCAACAGTTCAAAGTTAAAGCAAAGAAACAAAGATGGCTGCAAGTTCGAGTACCAACAAGAGGATTCAATCGATTCTCGAAAGTGATTCTGAATCGGGAAGCTATAACAAGCCACCAAAGCTAATGACTTTAAACGATTTTACAACCTGGAAGACAAGATTTCAAATTCATATAACAGGTGTGAATCCTGGACTTTGGGAAGCTGTTCAGACAACTTGGGTGCATCCGACAATTGATGATGGTGAGACTTTGAGTTACTTTAGGCTGTCTGAAGATCAAAGGATAGCCTTTGATGCTGAGAAGAAAGCCTTCTCGTTACTGTCACAAGCACTTTCAAGCGATCTCTTCCATCAGTTTAACCAGTTTACAACAGCGTCAACTCTTTGGAACGCACTGGTTGAACGATGTGAAGGATCTGACTCACTTAGAGAAATTCACGCACGGGAGCTCAAGCGTGAATTTGATTTGTTTGGTCCAGAATCGGGAGAAGACATTGAATCGTTACTGTCGAGATTCTATCATCTAATGTCAGAACTCAAGTCCTATAATGTCAAAACAACAGGGACTGAAAAGGTTAGATGTCTTGCTCAAGGACTTCCAACCAGCTGGAACACCTTCCTGACAGTAATGAGAAGAAGTCATCAGCTGGAGACGATTCTCCTGTCTGATTTTATTAAAGAAATCAGACAAGAAGAGGCTGAACTAAGAGCCTCCTCCAGAAAACCGAGATCAACTTCTGACAAATCACTCTACATGTCAAAACCTCCTATGTCAGATTCAACTGATCATGCTCCGATGAAGACCGCTTTTGTCTCCTCAACGTCAAATCAATCAAAGGGGACTGAAACGAGATCTTCCGTCCCACCATCAACTTCTGGAAACTCAAGTACTAACTCCGGACCCAAGTCAACGGAGAAAGCAACGTTGAATACTGAAGGCTTGGGAACAGTAACAGTGGAGGTTGCCAAAGAACACATGGCAACTCTAGGCACGATAATTGAGTCCTACAGTTTAATGGTGGCGGGTAAGCTAGGAAATAGTCATCTGGACAGTGATGACTATGAACAGCTTGACGAAGATGATATGGAACGCATAGACATTATGTGGGCTCTTGGCAGTGCGTTCCGAAGGGCCAGAAAGTGGACGAAGAAAACAGGTCAGGCCCTCTCAATAAACAACAAATCCAAGTTCGGCTTTGATAAAAACAAAGTAAAATGCTACAACTGTGGCGAACTTGGTCACTTTGCCAAGGAGTGTTCGAAGCCAAGAAGGGAAGGTCACCAATATCCCTTCCGAACCACTTCATCATCATCCACTCCTGCTGCAGCTGCTGCAACTGTCAACCTTGAGAGACAACTGGTCCCTCAAAATCAAACCGCAGCAAACAACGTCAACATCAACAATGAAACTGCTCTTGCAGTTCAAGGGGATGAAGGCGAGACATGGAACTTCAGCATCAACATGGCTGATGTCACAATAGTAGATGGAAACTCTGAAACCGAGTCTGTTGTTTCCTCGACCAATGAAGAATATATTGTCGATGAACCAGCTGCTGAAGTCCATGAAGAAGAACCTGAGGTTGAAGTGGTATCTTTGGAGATTAAGGAGGATCACGATAAAGAGTCAAATGTTCCTCAAATATCTCCATGTTCGACAATTCCCGCAGAGGCTGCTAAAGTTGAAGAAGTCAACGAAGTAGAGTCTAAAGCAACTTCTGCATCGTTTCTGGAAAAAGCTGGGAATCTTTGCTTTGCATTCATGGCAGAGACATCAAATGCCAAGGTAAGTTCTAACCCATCAACTCCCAAACCAGAAAATGTTAAATGTTTAAAATGTGAATTGTATGAACAAGAAATTCAATCTCTAAAAGAGAGAATTGAAGATCTCGAGGCTTACAAACAAGCAGCCTCAAGATCTTTAATGGAACTGACTGACGCGCTTGCACAGAATAAGGCTTGGAAGCAGAAAGAGTCTGCTTTTAAAGAAAAGATTGATAGCCTTAAGCGTCAGAACAAGGAACTTGAAATATGTGTTCTGAATCAACAAGATTCTATCAATTTTCACATAAATAAGAATAATGTTTTGAAAAAAGAATTGGAAAACTTGAAAGCTGATTTTGAATCATTGAATTTCAAATTAAAAAGTTACTCAAATTCATCTTATTTATTAGAACACATCATTCCCGAGTTCCGAGGCAAAAAGGAAAAAGGCGTGGGATATAACAATGTCCCACCCCCGATCCTGAATCAATTTGCAAGCACACCAGGAGCTGTGCCGGATGATGAATCAAATGATTATATACCCGAGGACACAAACCAAATTTCTAAGTCTAAGGGAAAAGAAGTCATTGACCCGGCTCCTGAGTCCAAACAAAATGTTGTTGCCACAGACTTAGGTTCCACAACTAAGTCGGGCCCACCACCATCTAAGTCAAAGGCAACAACAACAAGAAATTCTCAGAAGAAAAAGTTTAATCCTAAATCTGAGAAAGTCTATGTGGAACATAGTACCCAGTTTGTAAAGGAGGGTAACGTTAATGAAAAACATAATTTCCCAAAACACCCTCCTAGACAAACTACACCCCAAAATATCAAATCCAGGGGGTACTATGATAACCGACAAAAACAGAGTTATTTCTCTCCACCAAGTCAAAGGGGGAGAAACTACTGTTTTTCGTGTGGAGAGGTAGGGCATATAGCAAGATTTTGCTATAAGTACACGGATCCTAAGCAGTACATATCGACTCCGGATCCGAGGTATGCCAAGTCACCTCCTAGGAGGCGACCGACCATTGACGTTCAAGGTCAAGAACGGTTTCACACACCGAGGTCGGTTTCTCCTCGGAAACCTCAGCCAACCTCACCACACCAATCCCCAAACCCCTCAGATCCAAATGTTTCCACTTCGACAAGTGAAACTCAGTCTTCAACCATCTATCTCAAACATGTTGAGAAGAAGACTGACTTTTGGAAACCAAAGAAAACTAACACTGTTGACAACAATGTCAAACCAGAAAACAGTGTTAATGAGGGTAAATGGATTGAATTGTACATTCGTGATGAAAATGGAAAACCCAAGACCGTAAAGGCTTGGGTTTCCAATGATATTTAAACCTTTTGTTTTTGTGTGCAGGTTGCTCTATATGATCCAAGATTCAACATGTGGATCATAGACTCAGGAGCTTCCAGGCACATGACTGGAAACATGAATCTCCTTTCAAGTGTCAGACAAATAAAAGGAGGTGCAGTTTCCTTTGCAGGAAATCAAGGAGGTTATATCACGGCCCAAGGAATTGTGTCTAATGGGCGAATTTCGTTTGAGAAAGTTAATTTCATCAAAGAGTTGGAGAACAACCTGTTGTCGATAAGTCAAATCTGCGACAAAGGTTTCAAAGTTATGTTTGACGACCGAGATTGCCACATCTTGGCTAAGGATTTCAACTTTCCTGAAGACAAGGTTTTAATGTCAGCTGCACGCCAGAGTGATCTCTACATTCTGGATATGGCTAAGGCAGGGTCATCGTCTCCAACGGCGACATGTTTTGTGTCCAAGGCATCCGAACGTGATACTGTCTTATGGCATAGACGGATGGGACACATAAATGTCAGGAACATGAACAAGCTTGTGCACAACAGACTAGTTGAGGGAGTTAATCTGAGAAGCTTTCGTCTCCCTGATTCGTGTGTGCAGTGCAAAGCAGGAAAGCAAATAAAAAGGTCCCACAAGTCTAAGAGTTTCCACTCGATTGATATTCCGTTGGAACTCCTTCATATGGATCTTTTTGGCCCAATAAGCGTCAAAAGTATCTGTGGGCACTCATACTGTCTAGTGGTTACTGATGAATATTCTAGATTCTCTTGGGTGTTTTTCTTGAAAGTAAAATCAGAAACGTTTGGATGTATACAACTGCTGGTTACAACTATTGAGTCTCAATACAATCTGAAGGTTCGAAGAATGCGGTCAGATAACGGTACAGAATTTAAAAATGCGAATGTTGAAAATTTCTGCAAAGAAAAAGGGATCGTTCAGGAGTTCAGTGCTCCATATGTTCCACAAATGAACGGGGTTGCTGAAAGGAAAAATCGTACGTTAATCGAGACAGCAAGAACAATGTTAGCCGACTCAGTGTTACCTGTTACGTTTTGGAGTGAGGCAATTGCCAACGCCTGTTTCACATTAAATCGGGTAGGCATTGTCAAGCGCCACGGCAAGACAAGTTTCGAGCTTCTTCAACGACGAAGGCCTAACTTAGAGCACCTGGAACCATTCGGAGCTCTTTGCACGTTACTTAAAAGGCACGTTGATAATAAGTTCGAGGAGAAGATTATCAAGGGTTATTTTCTGGGTTACAGCGTACCTCTCAAAAGGGTCTTCAACAGAACAACAAAATTAGTTGAAGAATGGTACCATGTCGATGTTCAACGCTACACAGAACCAGCCAAGGGGACAGGAGAAGACTGGTTGTTTGATTATGACAAATTGTTCAAGTCTTTCAATCTGTATGAGATTGCTATTCAAATGATGTATGAGGCGCAAAATGCACCTCCTGATGAATCTTTGCAATCTTCAACTCATCCTGGTCCGTCATCATTTTTCTCCACAGAGTCTAGCGATCAAGTTCAAGAATCTTCCGAATCTGAATCTGAAGATGAATCTCCAGCAGATGATGTACAATCGGCACCAACTCAGGTTACTTCACAACCTTCATCGTCAAATCAAGAAGTGCCGAATGCAGATCAGCCTCTAACGTCTACTTCAGAGGCACCACAATCCGCTCCAGTTCCTGAGCCGAACTTAACTAACTTGGAACAAAATGTTGTCGTTCCTGACAATCCGGTTGTTAGGACTGAACGTGATCATCCACAAGACAACATTATAGGGGACATTCAACAGGGTGTCAAAACTCGTCGACAGCTGAATTTTGGTCTCTACACAGAAATGATGGAGTCAGGATCAGTTGCTCTTAATGCCCATGAATGCTTCTTAGCACAAGAAGAACCACACAGCACCACCGATGCGCTGAAAGATCCCAACTGGGTCTCAGCCATGCAAGAGGAATTATTGCAGTTTAAAAGACTTGGTGTGTGGAAGCTGGTGGATCTCCCCAAAGGACAGAAGAAAATTGGCACTAAGTGGGTACTAAAATGTAAACGTGACGATCGTGGAGTGATTGTTCGCAACAAAGCCCGCCTGGTGGTCCAAGGGTTTAGGCAAATCGAAGGCCTAGACTACAATGAGGTATATGCTCCGGTTGCTCGTTTGGAGGCAATCCGGATGTTCTTGGGGTATGCATCTTTCAAGAAATTCAAAGTATATCAAATGGACGTCAAGAGTGCCTTTTTGTACGGTCACATCGAAGAGACCGTATATGTGGCACAACCTCCAGGTTTTGAAGACCCATATCACAAGGACAAAGCCTATCTGCTCAACAAGGCTTTGTACGGTCTTCACCAAGCCCCGAGAGCTTGGTATAAAGAACTATCCAAACACCTTCTGAACAACGGGTTTAGAAGGGGAACCATTGACTGCACGCTATTCTCAAAAGAAAAAGAAGGAGATCTAATTATGGTACAAGTGTACGTGGACGACATCATCTTCGGGTCCACGAATAAAACACTTTGTAAGGAGTTCGAACAAGTGATGAAAGAAAAATTTGAAATGAGCTCCATGGGTGAGATGAAGTTCTTCTTAGGACTTCAAGTTGATCAAAAAGATTCCGGTATCTTCATTCACCAGACAAAATACGTCAATGACATCTTGAAACGGTTTGAGATGTTGAGTTCTTCTTCACAGGGAACTCCTTTAGAGGTTAATCACGGGATTAATCCTGACGAGAAGGGTGAATTGATCAATCCAACTCACTATAGAGGGATCATCGGATCTCTAATGTACCTGACTGCTTCTCGGCCAGACATAATGTTTGCTACGTGTCTCTGTGCACGTTACCAGTCAAAGCCGAAGGTCTCCCATCTGATTGCAGTCAAAAGAATTTTGCGTTATCTGAAGGGTACTCCAGATTGGGGTCTTTGGTATCCTTATGATGACAACTTCGATCTTCATGCGTATAGTGATTCGGATTATGGTGGTTGTAAACTCGATTACAAATCAACAACAGCAGGATGTCAGTTCTTTGGAAGTCGTTTAGTAACGTGGCAATGCAAAAAGCAGACGTCAGTCTCCACTTCAACAGCTGAGGCGGAATATATTGCGGCTGCCAGTTGCTGTTCTCAAGTTATTTGGATTCAGCAACAAATGCATGACTACGGTATTGAATGTTCTACTACTCCCATATATATTGATAATTCTGCTGCAATTTCAATTACCAAAAATCCGGTCCATTTTAGCAAAACGAAGCACATCGAAATTCGATATCACTTCCTTCGTGACTGCTACGAAAAGAAGTTAATCGATGTGATAAAAATCCCCACTCAGGAACAACGCGCTGATCTCTTCACTAAAGCATTTGATAAACCACGGTTTTTATATTTACTAGAGATCAACGGCGTTAAACGTATATCAGAAGATGTTCCTGAAGATATCATTTAAATTGTTTTCATTTTTTCTTTTCTTAAAAATTTAAAAAAAAAAATCCAAAAAGATTTTGTTTTTTTTTTATAAATTCTAGGGGGAGAAAGGTTTCAAGAAAAACCAAAAATTTTCAAAATTTTGAGAAGTTGATCTTGTTACAAGAAAGGTGATAGTACACAGACGCTATCATACTGAGACATCAAAAAGATTTGTTATTTCTGTACAGCTTATTTTCATTTTTCTTATATTAAATTTTTATACATCACTATCGCTTAAAATTATGTCGGTTACCTCAGTTTGATGGACACATTTTCGGATGTGTTTTGGTCCTTACTTCTACTAGTAGATTATGAGGATAGCCATTAACCAGATGACTGAAAGTGATCGGGGCGGGTTTTGATGGGTTTTTTATTCTTTCGCTGAAAAATAGTCGGTTATACTTAGTTAGAAGGACACATACTCGTATGTGGTCGGTCCAGTTGATCCATTGGATCTTCAGGATAGCCGTTTACCTGAAGACTTTGACTTGATCGGGGCGAAATAATTTAAACGTTATTTTTTTTTAAAAAAAGGACATTCATATATATTCAGAAAATGAGAAATTGATCCAACCTTGGAAAATGATAGATACACTGATTCTGTGAGCTTAACTAGTGAAGTTATTAGGCTTAAAAGGCTTTAGAACGGTCATTGTGTGTCATGGTAGCTTTTTATGGTGCGTAAAAGTAGATGTGATACAAACTAAATCTACTCGATTTTACGTGGAAACTCCTTAAGAGTTTTGTATGTCTTCATATATATCTTTCCGAATGATAGGCAGAAAAGCGATTACCCAGTCATACACGAGCCCATAAGTGTTCTGATTCCTGTAAAGATAGTGTGTGAAGAAACTGCAGTGATCCAGATTCGGGACTTGCAATTGTTTACTACTCTGAAGTCTATGTAACATTCAAAAAAAAAAAAAAAAAAAAAAAAAAAAAAAAAATTAAACCTTTTGAGTGATTGAAACATTCTAGAGTTAACAATGTCAAGACTTCTCAATCATGGAGTAAGAAAGAAAACGGGAAGCAGATGAAGACACTTACAACCTTAATCAGACACTATGGGTCAAGGTCAATTCGGGGTGACTTGGGGAAAGCCAAATACGCTTTGAGAATAGATAGGAGGCATCATAATCTCTGAGTTGTTACCCACTTAAATTTTGAGACATAATTGAACCTAACTCGTATCACAGAAACGATGAAAACCATTTTAAGTTATTTACATGCTCACAACCTGTTTCTTTATGTCATAATACAGCTAAACACGGATCTGTGTGACAGTCACGTAATTAGTATGATTCCTGTTCGGATCTTTCTCACAAAAAGAATATTCATTATGTCTTGTTTAACTTCGTATATTCTGTTAAAAAAAAAAAAAAAAAAAAAAAAAAAAAAAAAAAAAAAATCCCGAAAAGTCTCAGTAGATAGTCATATACGTCTGTATGATTTTTTATTATAGATCCTTCTCAACCAAAAATAATGTGTTTTAAATTTTTGTACAGTTGTTTATTTCAGTTTGAATATTATAAAAAAAAAAACATACAAAAAGATTTTTATTCTGAATTAATTTTTTTTAATTTTATTCTGTTTTTTTTTAATGTGAAATCATCGTGACAGGTAGTCTGATCCCTGTCTGTTCCTACTAAATGTTTATCCAGTGTGTAGGAATGAAAGAAAACTTCATGCAGGTTGCTAAATGTTCATCTGTGCAACAGGCTGTGCATGAAAGAAAGAATGAAGTGACAAGAAAACCCAAAGATGTTTGAGCCTGATATTTTTCCATTTGTTACTAATGTATTATGTTCTATATGTTCTGTAGGAACGAAGCTTCTCAGGATATGCGGAACCTATGGTAAGTCTGACTGACTGAACCATTTGATCTTGAGAGAACTTCATGAAGAAAGGAGTTCGTGGATGCAACGTGCGCACCACTAGCTTTGAGAAAAGAGAGAGTGAGCTAACTCCAAGGGGGAGTTACGATCGAGCAAGAGAACTCGATTGATTATAAGTAAATAGAACTGGCTCCAAGGGGGAGTTTGTTAGGACATGAAATGTCATGTGTATGTCCCCAGTTCTATCAGGATGGTTCGATATGAAAATAACGATCGTGAAACCAAGTTAACGGACTGAAAATGTCAAAAGAAACTGATTCGATCGAATCAGTGACTGATTCGATCGAACCAGGACTCATTCGATCGAATGAGATACTCATTCGATCGAATCAGTATACGATATATAAACGAAACTTAGGAAATTTCACAAGAGAGAGCACACATTACACACAGTCACGAACCTGCTACTGCCGAAAATCCTCTCTGCCCATCTTCGTCGTGTCGGTCTTTTCCTCCGTCCCTAGGTGTCAAACCGTCTTAGGAATCGTAACCGTGAGTTGTTGATCACCACCGAATCGCCGTGTTAGAGGATTCCGCACTCTAACACGTTGCCCCGTGAATCGTTGGGAAACCGTGTCCCGCAACCGTGAGTTGTTGTTCACCACCGAATCGCCGTGTTAGAGGATTCCGCACTCTAACACGTTGCCCCATGAATCGTTGGGAAACCGTGTCCCGCACCGGTCCGACAGAAGTCAAAAGTCGAATAAAACTCACGTGTGAGCTCGACATACGAAATCGAGTCACACGCAAGCACATCAACCCACTGACCTGTCAATAAATCACGTACCTGGTCGTGAATCTCCAACTGAAGCAGCAATGTCCAATCAAACGAACGGTGATGAAGTAGCTGCATCTTTCGAAACCGCTGATATCTCGTATACTCCTCTGATGTCAAATAGAATCGGAGAACCTGATGAGGTATACGAGCATCTCCCATGATATCCGCTGGCTCGATGCCCTCTACAATCTGTACCTCCTCAGTGTCATAGCGGATGACACGAGGGTCAGTCCACTACCTCTTGTGCCGTGTGCGCGAGGACTCTGGTGCATTAGCCATATCTGCAAACTCAAGCAAGCAAGTTAGAAATGTTAAGATGGCGACGACCGTATAGCATTTCGGTCGCGGTCGTCCCATATAATAAAATAATATTAAAATATTAATAGAATATTTAAATAAAAATAAATAAAGACAAAAAATTCGGGGACAGCCTGTGCGTATTTCTAAAAAATCAGATTAACCTGCCCGAATGGAGATTGAGTACGGGCGAGTAATCAATTAACAATTCAAACTGTCAAGGTATCCCCGAGACTCGATTAATAAACACAAACAAACGTGACTCGACACAACTCGATTAACCACACACAACCAAACAAAACAAAAGACAAACTAACAAACTTGACACAAAGTAACCAACTGTCTCGAAAAACGTGCAAAGCAAACAACTAATATGTCGAGTTGGGGTTTGAAGTATTAATAAAATATTTTTAAAAATACGTTCACATAAATCGTTTAATATCGAACAAACAATATCATTAGTTTTATAATAAAATAATGATTTTTAAATGTGAACCTCAAAACCCGACCCGAGACATTGAACAATTCCGATAAGTCTCCATGACCCATCGCGGTATGCGATGGGTTGAAATGAACAGGGCGCGTACCGCCGCCCAAAATGGAAAAAAAAATAGAGTTTAACCCAATCGCGGTACGCGACCGCGTGTTATGCCAAGCCCATCGTGCACCGCGATAGGTCCAGAAGTCAGATTTGAAAATTTTCAAAAACGCACTTGTTTTGGCATCCCGACATCACCCTGAACACGTTCAAAACTGAAAATACCTTTACATACCTGGAGTGACGTGTACTACACCCATGCTTACCGACCTTCTCTAATTTCCCATTCTTCAACACGTTTCCCCACACTTGACGTTTACTGCACAAAACTAGACACACACTTACAAACCCTGGTTGCCTCCCGTAAGTGCTGAATTTAAAGTCTACAACTCAACAATGCCTTGAATTCAGTTATCTTCATAAACCAGTGAAGTTACAATAAAATTCACCGATTCCTCATCCAGCTCGTGTATGTCCTTCATCTCCAAATATGGCTTCAGTCTATAGCCATTTACCACTTGTCTCAAATGATCATCAAAATCTTCAATCTCGTACTGACCATGATTCCCGACTCTTACAATCGAGTACGGGCCAGTCCACTTACTTCTTAGCTTGCCCGGGAAGAGTTTCATTCTCATGTTGTACAACCACACTTGTTGACCAACTTCAAATTCTGCAACCGGATATTAGCATCATGAACTTTCTTCATCTTTGCCTTGTAAGCGGACGCGCAATCGTATGCCTCGTCTCTCAACTCCTCGATCTCGCACAAAGCCAATTTCCTCGCTTTACCTGCATCATCATAATCCATTTTAACCTGTTTAGTAGCCCAAAACGCTCTTTGTGCAATTTCAACTGGTAAATGGCAATCCTTTCCATACACAGGTCTATAAGGAGTGGTTCCAATTGGCGTTTTATAAGCAGTTCGGTAGGCCCATAGAGCATCAGTCAACTTAGTTGACCAATCTTTTTGGTCCCCCCCGAACGGTTTTCTGCAAAATTCGTTTAATTTGCTTATTATAAACCTCCACTTGTCCACTCATTTGTGGATGGTAAGGAGTTGCTATTCTGTGATCAACACCATATCGTTTAAGCAATTTCCCGAATTTAAAATTCTTAAAATGAGATCCCCCATCACTTATGATAGTTCGGGGGACTCCAAATCTCGAAAAAATATTACTTTGAACGAAATCGAAAACGACTGTATGATCATTTGTCCTAGTGGCTATTGCCTCGACCCATTTAGGCACATAATCAACGGCCACTAGGATATACAGATTACCATGCGAATTAGGTAACGGGCCCATGAAATCGATCCCCCAAACATCAAAAATATCAACAACAAGGATCGGGTTCAAGGGCATCTCGTCCCTCTTTGAAATACTCCCGAGTTGTTGACACTTCAACAGTGTGTCGCAAACTCGTGAGCATACTTAAACAAGGATGGCCAAAAGAAACCACTCGTTAAAACTGTTCGAGCAGTTTTCTGGCCACTAAAATGACCACCACATGCAGACGAATGTGCGTGTTCCAACACCTCTCTGACATCCTCCTCGGGTATGCATCGTCTGATCATCTGATCTGCACCGATTTTAAACAAATCTGGATCGTCCCAAATGTATTTGTTAGCTTGGGACATCAACTGTTTCTTCTTTCTCCTTGGCCAATGCTCTGGTAAATCACCTGCAACTTTAAAATTCACAAAATGAGCTAACCAAGGATTTTGTGAAACTGCCAGAATATGCTCACCCGGGAATGACTCATTAATGGGCCCATCCGTGTCCTCATTTTCCACCATAATTCGGGACAAGTGATCTGCAACAACATTTTTACTCCCTTTCTTGACCCGAATCTCTAAATCAAATTCCTGCAACAGCAAAACCCATATGATAAGCCTTGGTTTTGCATCCTTTTTATCCATGAGGTATCTGACAGTAGAATGGTCAGAATATATAATAACTTCACTACCCCAAATATAAGATCGGAATTTGTCTAGAGCATATACTACTGCTAGTAAATCCTTCTCGGTTGTGGTATAATTTAATTGAGCATCCAAGAGGGTTTTACTCGCATAGTATATAGCAACGGGTTTCTTGTCAACCCGTTGACCCAAAACAGCCCCGACTGCATAATCACTTGCATCACATATTATTTCAAAAGGTAAACTCCAATCGGGTGATTGCAAGATCGAGGCTTCAACTAATTTCAATTTCAAAATGTCAAAAGCCTTAGCACATTCATCATTAAAGTCAAACGGGGCATCCTTAAGTAATAAATTACATAAGGGTTTGGTAATGTCACTAAAACGCTTAATAAATCGTCTATAAAACCCGGCATGCCCCAGAAACGATCTAATGTCTTTGACATTTGTGGGATGAGGTAGAGTAGAAATGACTTGGACCTTAGCCCGATCCACCTCGATCCCACGACTCGAAACAACATGGCTCAATACAATTTCCTCTTGGACCATAAAATGGCTCATTTCCCAACTAAGAACCAAGTTCGTTTCGACACATCTTTTCAAAACTCTTTCGAGTTGGTTTAAACATGACTCGAAAGATGTGCCGAAAATCGAAAAATCATCCATGAAAATTTCCAAAGACTCCCCTACCATATCTGAAAAGATACTCATCATGCACCTCTGAAAGGTAGTGGGGCGTTACATAGCCCGAATGGCATTCGCCTAAACGCGAATGTGCCGTACGGGCACGTAAACGTAGTCTTTTCCTGATCTTCAGGATGAATAGCTATCTGGTTATACCCGAAATACCCATCTAAAAAGCAATAAAATTTTTGACCATATAGCTTTTCGACAATTTGATCGATAAACGGAAGCGGAAAGTGATCTTTTAATGTTGTCGAGTTCAGTTTACGATAATCAATACAAATGCGCCACCTGGTTACCGGCCGGGTGGCGACCTCGTTACCTGAGTCATCCTTGACGACTTGGATGCCCGCCTTTTTCGGTACTGTCCGTGTCGGGCTCACCCACGTGCTGTCTGATATGGCAAAGATAATGCCAGCATCCAACCATTTCAGCACTTCGTTCTTCACCACTTCCCTCATGTTTGGGTTCAACCTCCGTTAAGCATCGTGTGCGGGTTTTACAGCCGGATCTGTTAAGATTTTGTGCATCACAATTGAGGGACTGATTCCCTTCAAATCCGCTATCGTCCACCCGATTGCTTCCTTATGCTCAACCAGCACCGCCATCAAAGCATTTTCCTGTTCAACAGATAAGTTAGAAGCTATAATAATAGGCAATGTATTATTCTTACAAAGAAAAGCATATTTTAAATGCTTTGGGAGCTCTTTCAGCTCGCCTTTCGGTGCTTCCAGCATTGACGGTTTCAACCCGGTATCGATCTTCTCGGGAAGTGGTTCCACCTGAATTGACCATGGTGGACGGTCTCCTCGCACAGCTGCGATCTCCATTTGTTTTTCTTCCTCTTCCAGCAACCTGTCTGTTTCCACCTGTAACCTGTCAAACAAAAAACACGTCTCCGCTGTGCCATCCGAACTGACGACAGAATCGTATAGCGGGATGCATTCGTCAATGACATCAGCCATGAAGCACTCGTCATCGACCGGGGAATTATTTCCACGTGTGAAAACATTAATTCTCAGCTTACGGTTACCGAATGCCATGTCAACAGTACCATTTCTACAATTAATGTTGGCATTTGCGGTAGCCAAAAATGGTCTACCGAGGATAACCGTAGGCTGTTTGGTCATTTCACCCGAAACATAATCGAGGACCAAAAAGTCAACTGGAAAGTAAAAGTTTTCCACCTTGATGATACCGTCAGTCAATATTCCACGGGGAAGTTTCGGTGTCTGGTCAGCCAAGATAAACGTAGTGGCAGCCGCACGAAGTGGGTCAAAATCGTACTGGTCATATAAACTGCCCGGGAGAATAATGATGCTAGCTCCAAGATCTAGAAGCGCCCGAGTCGTTTTAAAATCACCCACTTGAATGCGTATAATGGGCGTTCCCAGATCTTGTAACTTCGGTGGAAGCGAACCCGAAAGAATTGCACTCACATTATCGGTAAAATCAATTTGTTTAGGAATCTTATGACTCCTTTTTTGTGTGCACAGCTCTTTCAAGTACTTGGCATAGGCGGGAATTTGTTTAATAGCATCTAAAAGAGGAATGTTAATTTTAACTTGTTTAAAAGTTTCCCACATTTCTTCTTGTTGTGGGCCCCGTTTGGATGCCATCTTCGCCTTTGATGGCGCCAACAAAGCATCGGGATATGGAACGGTTTTCACTTTTTCCTTATCCTTAGAGTTGTTGGTGTCATCCTTCGGAACCGATTTGTTATTTTTAGTTTCACTTTTGTTAGATTCATTTAATTTAATCGGTTCCGGCTCGTCATCACTGACGAGATTTTCATCAATCTCTTCCACCACCCCATCAACCAATGGTGGTGGACCTCCAACCTTATTATCATATTTTTCTACCACTACGTAAAATACTTACCTGATTGACGTGTTTTTTCGAACTGGAACTGTAGTGGTTCGGGTTTACTGTGGTGTCGCTCGAGAGTTGGCTCGTGTTTTCTGTAACTTTGCCACATCTGAAGCGAGCTGACCGATCTGCTTCATCATTGCCTCTCACGACTTATCCCGTAACTCGAACTGTTGCTTCGTTTCGGTTTTGTGATCGGTCATGACTTTCAACAACGCATCCAACTTCGAGTGCACCGACTCATCAGAATTTCCCGAGGACCCTTTCTGTTGATCCTGATTACCCGAAGAATTTCCACCCTGGTTACCTTCTCTGTTATACCCCCGATTCTGATTACTCGAACCCTGCTGATAACCTCTCTGGCGGTAATTACCCTGCGATCTGTTCTGGCTCGATCCCTGAAAGTTCGGGTTCAACTGAGAAGACGCGTTCCCGTAACGAAAGTTCGGGTGATTCCTTAGGCCCGAGTGATATGTGTTCGAATTGAACCCTTGGCCTTTGGAATCCCCGCAAGTATAATTAACTTCCTCGGTGTCATCCTCCACATCATCATAATACTCGGGACAATTTTCTGCCTTATGCCCGATTTCACCACAATCTTCACAAACCGGGAATTTAACACCAACTTTCCCGACCTCTAATGTATATAAAAATATACATCTTTTTAGCATCAAAAAATCTCTAAAAACTGCAACTTCTATCGTATAATATAGTTAAAATAACTACTTATTGATGTGCAAAACGGTCTATTAAAACCAAACCTAACTTAGACATTCTAGTTTTAAATTTATAAATCTAGACTATCCTAATGCTAGATCACTAGACAGGCAAGTGTACCTATCAACTGTAGTAAAGCCTAATGAAGTCCGGATATCGAACCCAAAGGATACTAGCGACACCTAAACTAGACTCTGACTAATAACTTAAATAAATAGATTTAATTGATTTTTTGTTTTTTAATTATTAACTATAAACTAAATAATACTTAAACTAAAACTAACACGAACAAATAGGGGTAAAACTCAAATATGGAAAACAACTACCTAGACAAGGAATCCTACTAGTCAACTCGTAAATTCTCGGTAATGGATTAATGAATGGTACCGTATTCTAAAAAAATGAAATTTAAGGAATAACTATAGTAAGCTAGATCACTTCCCGGTCTCACCAACAGTACCTAAGAACCCTAAATATCATGTATGCTCAACGATTTAATGGTTCGGATCACCTCCCGGACTCACCTTACCTAACTATGCTAAGGTACCCAAAGATTAAATCACCTCCCAGTCTCTCTAATCACAATATACCCTAAGGCGTAAAGGGGTATTTTTATTAAATTCGGTTATAACTCGGATCTGTAAGAATCTAAAGAAGTCTAGGGTAACTCACTCCCGTGCAATCACTACCCAAACCCGCAAAAGACCAAAACAGACGACACTTAATTACCTCCTGGTCTCTCTAGTGGCAGAATATAAGGTATCTCTAAATTCTCAATTATCATTCCTATGGAATACGTTAACTATAAACCATAAACTGTTATAAACACACAGTAAACAACCTAATATGCATCCATAAATGAAAGACATTCACAAAGACGCATATGAAACAAAAGATGATTATAAATTAATACCAAATACGCATATGCATCACAACCAAATAAAATACAAACTTTACCAAAACATGAACCAATTAATATATAATCCAAAACTGAAAATAAAACGAGTCTAAAAAGTATTTATCCAAACCCAGGCAGTATAAAAGTTTAGCTACTCATAATATTCGATGAAACAAGAATAAAAAATAAAGTACGGTTCATCGAAAAAGAAATAAATATAATTGAGTTACTAGCCTGTGAGCTTAAATTATTGAGCCGTGTGCCTGGTAGCTTAAATTAATTCAACAGCCTTGTAGCGTGCTTATTAATTCCTTTTTGAGTATATGGCCGTGAGTTTTTGAGACGTCCTAGTCTGCTAGCTTCCTTTGATTTTTTTTTCTTTTGCTCTCGTTAAACACCCCAGCATGGGCTCCTTGATTTGTGTGCACCTCTCCAAAACCAATCTGTTGTCCCCCTCTTTTGGCGTCTGACCTAGGACACCCAAACCAATTACTTTTTCTTTTCTTTTATATTAATGAGCACCAATTGATTAATTCCTCTTCAAGTTAGCCTCGTTTAAAACGTTATTGGCCCACTAAGCTAAGTCCATTTAGTTGAGAGATGTATTTTGTAGCCTTCAAATATAAAACGAATAGAATAATCAGAAGTGAGATTCATGATTTGAAATAATTGGACTCTTACATATTCAAATCACGAGTTGTCAACTTTTCTATTTATGCTTAATTATTTTTCTTTTCTTTTATCTTTTAGCTTATAGTTATTATAATTAATTCAATTGAAACAAAATAATGATAACATATATAAATACCACAAGACTTGATCACATATAAAATGTTTAACTTGTTGTGTCTTGAAAACATTTAACATTAATAGATGGACTAATATGTAACAAAACTAACCCATAAACAATTTAAAGTGTTGGAAATCTTTATATAAGAATATATATTAGACCATATCAAATATCCCCACACTTAAACCTTTTTCGTCCCTGAAAATGTTATTTTGCATTGGAATCAGAATTCAAAATTGATCTTAAAACATATAGGTTAATTTAAGCATAGATAAACGCAAAAACCGCGATTGCCGATATTGTTGTCCACTTAAACCCAGCCACTAGCCTATCAAGCCCCAATTGCATTTAGTGTTTTAAGTTCAAAAAACCATGGCTACACCTATCCCATCTCAGACAAAAAGAGCTAGAAAAACTAGAGTCAAAGCAGAATGATTTGACAAATCACCATAAGCCAAGGACTCGTTGACGGTATTAAGTAGATGCACTTGGTGAAATTTGATGGATGAATGGTCATGTGGAGGCCGCACGAGCATACCCTAAGTATTATTAGACTTTGTCCTATATATTCCCTAAAAAAATATTTATTGACTAAAAACCTTCGAGCCCCAATAGTGTATCCTCAGATTCACTATCCCCTTGGTAACACGTAAACTCTAAGTCCCGTCTAGTATGTGCAACTTTGGCATCTTTTACTATTTTTGAGAATGCTTCTTTGGCATTTACAATACATAACTTTCTCATGGTCATTTGCTTTTCGGACCAATTTTTGGAATATTCATAACTTTCACAACATACTTTTTTTTTCTTTTTTTTTTCAATATTCATAATTTCTGACCCCGAACGACTCTTTCGTCGACGAACTCGTAAACGGACTACAGAAACCGCAGAAGCAATCAAAGACGAATCAGTAGACGCCACCGCATCAGGAAAAAAATCAAACCGAATAAATGATGGCGGCCCAGAACAATGAGCCGAACATGAGCCAGTATGCCAAGCCATCTCTCGAAGGCTATGGCAATGGAGTGCCTCCACCCGAAATTACTGAAAATTTCGAAATCAAATCAAGCACCATTCATATGGTGGAAAATTCAGTTCAATTTCATGGTCTCCTCGACGAAGACCCTCTTTCTCACATATCTCGATTCTTACGAATCTGCGGAACCTTTAAAATTCAAAACTGTTCAAACGATCAAATCAAGCTTAAACTCTTTCCTTTCTCTCTAAGGGACTAAAACCTAGAATGGATAGAATCTATTTCCTCTGGTTTCATCACCACTTGGGACCAGATGGTTGAACAGTTTCTCCTCAAATATTTTCCGCCCGATAAAACTGCCAAATACCGAGCCAGCATTACCGGATTCCGGACCGATGATGATGAATCGTTACACGCAGCATGGGAAACATACAAAAGTCTTCTGAGAAGATGCCCACACCATGGACTGAGCGTATGGTTACAAGTACAAACTTTCTTTGACGCACAATCCAGTCAAAACAAACAGGCTATCGACCAGATCGCTGGTGGAGACCTGGGATCCAAATCACCTAACGAAGCATTTGAAGTCCTGGAGAAGGCCGCAAAGAAGAGTTTCGCTTACAACCCACCAAGATCTACACCTACCCATAAAGAAATACACCACGTTGACTCCAACACTCTTGTCACAGCACAACTTGAAGCCCTTTCTAAAAAATTCGAACATCTTTAAGCCGAACTATCAGAAACCAGACTCACCTGTGACACTTGTGGAGGAAGTCATAAGACGAGTGACTGTAAACAAGTCATTATGGCCATGGAAGAAGTCGATTTCATCGCTCGACAGAACAACACTTTCAGCAATAACTATAATCCAGGATGGAGAAACCACCCGAATTTCAGTTGGAAAGACGGAGGTAACACTCAACCTTTATCCGGATTCGAGAAGAGACCTATGAATCTCAATTTCAAGATCAAAGTTCTAGTAGCCATCAAAACCCAAGCTACTCGAAAGATCGAAGAAATGCTAATCCAATTGATGACCAAAACAAATGAAGCAGAAAAGAAAGCCGACTCAAAAGCTGTTGATATCAGCGGAATATTATTAAAACATGAAGCCGATCTCAAAAGTCAACAAGCATCGCTTCAGAACCTAGAAACCCAAATCGGACAAATTGCCCGACAATTATCCGAAAGACCACCTGGCACTCTTCCAAGCAATACAATCACCAACCCGAATGCAACCGCTAACGCCGTTACACTCAGGAGTGGTACAACCACTGTTGTTCCACCAATTTTGGAGAAAAAGTCTCCTGATGAAACGCAGGAAAGACTGACCCCAACAAGCACAGTACAGCCGAAGGAACCAGTCCGAACCTATGTTCCGCCTATTCCATACCCTGGAAGACTGAAGCAGGAGCAATTGGAAGCCCAATATTGGAAGTTTATAGAACTTTTTAAGCAACTCCATATCAACATCCCTTTTGTCGAAGCTATCGCTCAAATGCCGAAATACGCCAAGTTTCTCAAAGAAGTGCTGACAAACAAAAGGAAGCTGGAGGAACTCTCGCATGTCACCCTAAGTGAAGAATGTTCAGCTATCCTCCAAATCAAGCTACCGACAAAAATGACCGATCCAGGGAGCTTTACTATCCCTTGTTTCATAGGAAATTTATCTGTTAGCAATGCCCTGGCTGAACTAGGAGCTAGTATTAATTTGATACCTTATACGGTTTTTGCAAAACTAGGGATAGGAGAACCAAAGCCCACCCGCATGAGCATTCAGTTAGCTAACCGATCCGTTTAATATCCTCGGGGCATTGTTGAAAACATGCTTGTCAAAATTGACAAGTTCGTTTTCCCAGTAGATTTTGTGATTCTAGACATGGAGGAAGACAAAAGTGTACCTCTAATTTTAGGAAGACCCTTTTTAGCCACCGCAAAGGCTATCATTGATGTTTGCACCGGCAAACTCGCTCTTAGGGTCAATGACGAGGCAATCACTTTTGACATAGGAAAATCTATGCAATATACGCAACAACACGATGACACCTTATACTTTGTTGATATCATAGACTCCTTCGTAAGTTGCTATATGCGAGATTCCGCCATCAATACTCCCCTAGAAACACAAGTCTTAGACAAAACACTAAACAAACCAATTTTAGAAAATGAAAATTTCAATAACAACTACCACGAAGAATCAGAAATGATATACGAAATCATTGAAAACAATGAAAAATCAAAACCATCAATCGAAGAACCACCAGCCTTAGAATTAAAAGAACTACCAAAACATCTCGAATACGCCTTTCTAGAGAAAGATTATCAACTCCCAGTAATTATTTCATCTCACCTTTCTAAAGAAGATAAAGACGAACTTCTTAAAGTTCTCAAAAACCATAAGAAGTCTATCACATGGAAGATCATAGATATCAAGTGCATCAGTCCTTCATTTTGTACCCACAAAATCCTCATGGAGGAAGAATACAAACCCGTGGTCCAACATCAAAGACGTCTCAACTCCAACATGCAAGATGTGGTGAAGAAGGAAGCAATCAAACTGCTTGATGCCGGATTAATCTACCCGATCTCGGATTCACCTTGGGTTAGTCTCGTTCAGGTAGTACCCAAGAAGGGAGGAATGACAGTCGTAATGAACGAGAATGACGAACTAATACCAATGAGGACCATCAAAGGCTGGCGAGTTTGCATCGATTACTGGAAGCTTAATGATGCCACAAGAAAAGATCATTTTCCACTTCCTTTCATAGATCAAATGCTCGAACAATTATCTGGAAAAATGTTCTAACTGTTTTCTTGATGGATTTTCCAGTTACTTTCAAATTCCCATCGCTCCTGAGGATCAGGAGAAAACCACCTTTACATGTCCGTATGGAACCTTCGCC
>NW_027500841.1:0-47297 GCF_021521415.1 Bidens hawaiensis
ACCAGGCTCAAAACCCGTAGTGTTTCTACCGGGGTTTTAACAAATATAACTAATCGATTACAAAGATGGTTACCATAAAGGTAAAATTCTCAAATAATTGGCATAAACAAGTTTCGACAAATAGGTCTATGTTATCGGGTACATCGGGTATATAATCGGGTAAATGGGTCTATGTTATCGGGTAATCGGGTCGGGTAATCGGGTATATTAGAAATCCCAAACCCGTCCCAAACCCGCGAAAAATTTCCAAAATATTCTCAAACCCGTCCCAAACCCTAACGGGTCGGGTATTACCCGTCCCATTTATGTCGGGTTTCGGGTTTTCCCGTCGGGTTCGGGTTTCATTGCATCCCTACATATAAGGCGATTTTCTTTTTCATTCCAATCCATCATTAATCATCCTTAAGATTATGATACATCTTATCACTACCTGGATGCATCATATATTTTGACTTGTGGGCTTCTTCTAATATTTTCTCCCACAAACTCCTAACCATAGGTACCCAGATTCTTTTCCCTAATCTGAGTATCTCATCATCACCTTTAACTAATTGATCTATTGTACCATTTTCTTTTTCGGCCTTTATATTTTCTTGCTTTAGTGCTAACTTCTGAGCTTCTTTAATATCGGTTAATAGATCAATCTTGAGTTCTAGCCATAGAGCTCGCACCCTCTTCGGCTTCTCGTGTTCTTTCCTACTTAAAGCATCAGCCACAACATTGGCTTTACCTTCGTGATAGACAATTTCGCAATCATAATTGTTAAGCGTTTCCATCCATCGACTTTGTATCATGTTCAATTCTTTCTGATCAAATATATGCTTTAAACTTTTATGATCAATATAAACAGTAAACTTTACACCATATAAATAATGTCGCCATAACTTCAATGCAAAAATTATAGCTCCTAACTCAAGGTCATATGTGGTGTAATTTTTCTCGTGAACTTTTAACTGTCTTGAAGCATATGCAATCACCTTCTTTTCTTGCATTAAAACGCACCCCATACCTGTGTGCGAAGCTTCACAATATACAATGAAGTTATCTTGCCCTTCAGGTAAGGCTAAGACAGGTGCATTTGTCAATTTCTGTTTAAGAGTTTTGAACGCCTCTTCTTGTTTCGGTCCCCATTCGAATTTAATAGACTTTTAGGTCAATGAAGTCAAAGGAACCGCTATTCTTGAAAAGTTTTGTATGAATCTTCGGTAATAGCCAGCTAACCCTAGAAAACTGCTAACTTGTGTCGGGGTCTTGGGTTTCTCCCATTTAGTAATAGCTTCAATCTTGGCTGGATCAACTTGAATACCTTTCTCGTTAACAATATGTCCAAGGAATTGCACTTCGGACAGCCAGAACTCACACTTTAAGAATTTCGCATCAAGCTTTTCTTTCCTCAATGTTTCAAGTATGGTTGTTAATTGAGCTTGATGATCTTCTTTCGTCTTGGAGTAGATAAGAATGTCATCTATGAAGACGATAACAAACTTATCCAAGTAGGGCTTGCAACTCGGTTCATTATATCCATAAAAGCTGCCGGAGCATTAGTGAGTCCAAATGGCATAACAGTGAACTCATAATGTCCGTATCTGGTTCTAAATGCTGTCTTGGATATATCTTCTTCTTGAACCTTTAGTTGATGATACCCGGATCTTAGATCAATCTTGGAAAAACAACTCGCCCCTTGTAGTTGATCGAAAAGATCATCGATTCTTGGTAACGGATATCAATTCTTGATCGTAACTTTATTCAATTCGCGATAATCAATACACATTCTCATCGATCCATCTTTCTTCTTAACAAACAGTATTGGAGCTCCCCACGGTGAAGAACTCGGTCGTATAAACCCCTTTTCCAATAGCTCATCCAATTGCTTCTTCAGTTCTTTCATTTCAGTTGCTGCCAGTCTGTAAATAGATTTAGCAATCGGAGCTGTTCCCGGAATCAGATCGATTCTAAACTCAACTTCTCGGTCAGGTGGAATTCCAGGCAGTTCTTCGGGAAATACATCTTTAAATTCAGAGACGATTGGAACCTCTTCCATCTTTTTAGGTTCGGGTTCTCTAGTTACATATGCCATAAAAGCTAAGCAACCTTTACTCACACAGTGACTCGCCTTGATCTTTGAAATGATTCCGATTCAACAAGATTCTTTATCGCCAGCTATTCGAATATTTTTCCCGCGGTTGATTGGGATGTGTACGAATTACTTTCCTTAGGCAAGAAGAGTCTACTAATAATATCCCCCTTCCAGTTACTACGTGCCCGTCAAAATAATAGTTTTGATAACATTACTTCGCATATAAGTAACATCTTTGTTTTGTAAAACATTACTTGGAAATATTAACAGTGTAACGACTATAACTATAGCTAGTGTTCTAATAACTATATAATAAAGTAACTTAACCATAATCCTACCTTAATCGGCTAGTCGATGAGTAAGAACTAAGAAAAACAGCAGCAATTCGGCTTGTGCTTCGTTTACGGGATCAGCAGCTCGTTAATCAGCGTAATAACACCTCATTTTTTCACGTAAACAGCCCTCGACACCTCGGAATTCTCTAGCACGGTTACCAATGCTAACTATATGAGAAATAGTGTGAAAATGGGATGAATGGAGCTGAACCCGTAGCTGCCTATTTATAGCCTCGACTTATGCATCTTCGCGACGCGCGAAGATGCATAAGTCGAGGCTATAAATAGGCAGCTACGGGTTCAGCTCCATTCATCCCATTTTCACACTATTTCTCATATAGTTAGCATTGGTAACCGTGCTAGAGAATTCCGAGGTGTCGAGGGCTGTTTACGTGAAAAAATGAGGTGTTATTACGCTGATTAACGAGCTGCTGATCCCGTAAACGAAGCACAAGCCGAATTGCTGCTGTTTTTCTTAGTTCTTACTCATCGACGCGCGAAGATGCAGGCTATGGCGAATCGTGCCGCGCGAAAGTGCATGGGCGGCGCCACAATTTTGCATGTCAATCCTGGAGTGACACGCGTCGACACGTAACCGGATAACGTTGAAATGTGTGCCAGCATCTTCGCGTAGCACAAAGTTGCTCAGCCTTCATCTTCGCGCCGCGCGAAGATGCATGAAAAATCAAAATTTCATTTTCAGTCCCTATACTTCCAGATTTGGCATTTTTAGTCCTTCAACTTATAGAATTTGCATTTTTGGCCCAAAATTAGATAGGGTATTTTCACGGTGTTACAGATGATAAATTTGCAAAATTGTATGGAATGTGTTACCTTGCTCGTGTAATGGTGGAAACCGGAAAACACGCCACTTTTCCTTTGATTTATCGTATATTGAAGCTAGCGTTGGTTTTGCCGGTTGCACCGCAACCATTGAAAGATGATTTTCTAAAATGAAGCTTATCAAGACGGATTTGCGCAATCGAATGGATGATGAGTATTTGAACAATGCTTTAATATGTGCGGTCAAAAAAAAAGCGATTGATAAAGTAAAAGAAGAGGATGTGATGGGTCAATTTCTAGCTTTCAAAAACCAAAGGGGAGAAATATGCAGCCCGGCCCATGTGTTTAAATTTATTCATCATCGTGTTTCTATTTTTGTTTAGTTTACATTGTATGAAATACGGTTAAAAAAAAAATTTTGAACGTTACCCCTGACATTTGGTTGTAGATCCGCCACTGGTCTTGGACAACCAAAGTTAGTTATTCTTTTTTCTTTAGTATTTAATTGTTATAATTAATTTCACTTATATTTAGTTTTTTTTATAATTACAACTTTTAAAATTAAAAGTTTTATAAAATTTTGAGTATACTGTTGAGACGTGCTTATCTGCGTGACGATAAATATTTTATTTAAAACCGAGTTCAATCAAATTTATATCGAATTATGAGACGGTCAAGTTTTGGCCTAACTAAGTTTTGAGTAAAATTTATATCGGTGCGTCGATAAAAATAAGCGCGTCTCGTCTCTATAGTATATTCGAAGCCCCTCCACCGTGCCACGTCAACGCCACGTCATCGCCTCGTAGAAAACAGGGCATCGAAGCCCGCCTCGCTATGGTTTAATCCCTTGGACGCCCCTAATATATATATATGCATATATATGTATGTGTCTATGTGAGAGAGGAAGAGAGGGCCCACCATCCTTCCTTCCTCGCTGGTCATCCCAACCACGCAACTCCCCTCCGCGCCCCCACCGACAGCGCCCCGCGGCGGTGTTCCGCGCCCACCTCGCCCTCTGAATGGCGCCCATAGCAAGTAGCCTTATGTTTGTTGCTATGGATCTTGACGGTGTTGATCTTAATTTGTTGGTATTTAAGCCAGGTTTTGTTTTGAGAATCTCATAGGTTTATCCAACAGTTTGTCTAGAGTTAGTATAATAATGTCAAAGCATCGTATATAATCGCCATAACTTGGAATATTATATGTACTTGTCATTTTCTTTTAAAAAGTAAAAGATTAAAATCAAATATTGTCATTGTGTTAATGATAATAAAATATTAAAATGTGTATTATCTTTACTATTTACAAACAAATGAAAATAGTTTATAAAAGTTAAACACACCCCTTTACAATCTACTTCTCTATGGCTAAAAGTCATCTAATATCAACTTTGTGTGACTTGAACTTTACCACTTTGGTAGGAATAAACATTAGATGTTACTAAGGTCATCAACACACAATTCATATACATACTTGAGTGTGATTATAAACGCACACTATGTTATTATATTTATATATGTTACAAAATATTGTGCGTGATGATTTATATATTATCTAATATATATAAATTAAAACGTTTGGTGCCGCTAGCATATTATTGGTTTAAACGGCGGTCTGACATTGGACGAAGTTTTTTTTTAATATTGTTTCGTAGTTTCGGTATCGTAACGATCGTAATTGAATTGGTGCCGCTAGCATATTATTGGTCCAAGTGGCGGTCTGACATTGGGCGAAGTTTTTTTTCTAATATTGTTTCGTAGTTTCGGTATCGTAACGAGCATAATTGAAACAAATTAAATTTGTGTCGATTTACCGCCACAAATCCCGATACCAACAATGCTCAGGTTTTACCGACTCACCACCGCAACCCCGAGTTTTACCGACCCTTTTGTTTTAATTTTGGTACCTTAAGTTGGTATTATTGTCAACTCATCGTCGTAATGCTCGGGTTTTAAAAACTCCCGTGTTTCAATGTTGGGTTTTGCCAACTGTCTCGACGCAACGCACCGGGTAGAGAACTAGTTATACATAAGATAAATAGCTAAGTGGTTGGTGCCACAAGTGTTTTTTAAGAATATTTTATTCGTTTTTTATTCTTTTTATTTTATTTTGTTGTTTTACTTATGTTTTTTTAGTTATGTTAATTTAACAGTATTATTGTCGGGTTTAATTTCAGTATCGTAACAAATCTAATCGTTATCGATCGAATTTGTATCGACTGAAATATTTAAGCGTTGATAAGTTATTTTTTATTTTTTTGCTAACTACACTATCAGCCCGACGCAACGTCCGGGTGTCTTGCATCCTTGATATGCACCAAAATGGTAATATGATATAAGTGTAAGTTATTATTATAATCATATATATATACATATAATACGAATGAAACCAAAAGGCGGCCATTTAACTAACAAAAACACCCGTTTAAAAATATGAATCGATCATCTCAACGTCTCTGCATTTATCCAACTCATAACTCACAACACACATAGTAATAATAATACTAATAATCTTTCATTTTCTTTAGAACAATAATAATAATAATCATCATCATCTTAAAGACTTTTATACAAACAATGTTTTCATTCAAACCACTCTTGTTTCTGCTGCTAACAGCAGTTTTTCATGAAGTATGTTATGGTGTTTTCGCGGTAAGTAACGGTGAGAATTCGTCTATGGTGTTGGCTGAAAACCGGACGAGGAGGATAGACCCGTCGGATGGTTTCGAGTACTATAAGGGTGGTTGGAATCTTAGTGATGATCATTACATATCTGTAAGCTTTCATAGTGGATATCTAAAGGTTTTAGTATTTGTAATGTTGTGATATGCGGGTGTTAATCGAGTCGGGTTGATGATTTCAAGTAGGGATGGCAAATGGGCTGGGTTGGGTCGAAATGGGTCATGGTCGGAATGGGTTAAGGTTGAAACCGGTTAGGGTCGGAATGGGCCAATTGAGAAAAGGGTTGTTTTGGTTCGGGTCGGAACGGGTCAGGGGCAATAGGTTCGGGTCGGAACGGGTCCGGTTCGGAACGGGTCAAAATGGGTTTCAGGTCGGGTTTTTTTGTAATAACGAGGACAAAGGAAAAAACATTTTAGTTTTTTTAGTTTTTCGCTTATGTTTTATATTTTGAGTTATGTTTTTTTTATTATTTATTTTGGATTTTTTAGGGGCTTTTATTAAGATAAAAAAACTCCTCACAAAAAAATTCAAAAAATAATAATAAAACAATATAACTCAAAATATAAATAAAAAACAAAAAAAAATAAAAAAGTTAAAATGTTTCTTCCGTTGCCCTCGTTCGACAGAAAAAAAAACACCCAAGAAATGTACTGAATCTGAAAAAAATCGACCAAAACGAAACAAAAAACCAAAATTGAACCTATCGAAACCGAAAAAATTGATCAAAACGAAATTGAAAAGCTGAAACCGAACATGAATGAAACTGAAAAAACCGACCAAAATGAAACAAAAAACCGAAAACGAATTCGAAATCGACCCAAAAGAAACCAAAACCCACCATGTCCCGGCAGAAACTTGTGTTGGCTCGAAACCTGATCCGAGCCAAAACCTGAACCGAACTCGTTCCAATATGACTTGATTAACTCATCTATCTAAATGAGTCAAACTGGTTAATGGGTTGTAATCAAGTTGTAAGCATGTTAAACTGGATAGTTGTAATAAATGTGTTAAACAGGTTGGCAGGTGACCTGGTTGATTTAGAATTGGTGGGTCCCACGTGTTTAATTATATGGGTTGGTGGGTCGACGAGTTAATTAAATGGGTTGACTGGGTTGACGTGTTTAATTAAATGGGCTGACGCCTTGACGGGTCAACGTGTTTGACTTAACGTGTTGACAGGCTGATGTTCTTAGTTGAACGGGTTGACAAGTCAACGTGTTTAATTAAACAGGTTAATCAAGTCAGTTAGTTTGAAGTTTGAACGCAACTCATTTAGATATGAAAACCCAAAACGTGATTAATTTCGGGTTGTGTCAAATTTTTCAAAGACAACAAAAAGCTTTTAAATTCACAATTTTGAAAAATAAAAATTGTAACATTATTATAAGTCCATATGTTGAATTATTATTATTATTATTATTATTATTATTATTATAACAGTACACATCTATTAAAAGAAACCCTTCAGGCCTTCATTATGCTTTGTTATAAATTTGCTTAATTTTAAATTTTATTGTGTTTATTTCATTAATTATTTTTACATTTAATGCAGTCTGTATTATATACTGGTGCCCCCTTGTTTGGCATTGCTACAATCTGGTTTATGGGATTTGGCTTAACCTTGTTCTTAATATGTTGCTATTATTGTTGTTGCGGCTGTTGTTGGCGAAGAACACCATTCGGCTATTCTAGAACCGCTTATGCATGCTCTGTTGCCTTCCTTGCCCTCTTCACCGTCGCTGCCATGTAAGCCGTTTTGGCCCATTTTCTTATGAACGGGCCAATTAAGACCTTGCTTGATCTCTTACGGGTCAAACAAGTAGAGTTATAATAAAAACGACTGGAAAAGATAACAGGTCAAATGTGCCGAAAAGTAACCTAAATTTTTTTATTCTTAATGCATTAATGATTAAATCCTTTGGCAAAAGTATCATATTATTATTTAGAGAATAACTTTGGTAGCTCTTGTGGTTTTATCTTATTTCGGTTTTGGTCCCTAAGTATGAGAAATAACACCTTTAGTCCAATTGTTTGCTCAAAGGTAACGCAAGCGGTCCTTCGCATTACCTGACGTTAAAACGTCTGTTAATCTTTGTGAAATTACTGTTTTATCCCTCTTACAAAAAAACATTAAGACTCCATGGGCCAAAAAAATTTAAAGAAGAAATATGAAACCTCATGGGCCCCACCGGCCCCTCCACTCCCAGGACGACTTGTGTCCACGACTATGTTACCAATGAGCAAACTGTTGGACTAAAGGTGTAATTTGTCATACTTAGGGACCGCAACCAAAATTGTGAACATACCACAAGGACTATTCGTATAATTTTTTTTCTCATTTAGACGAATAATATAACATTGTTTGACCCGTTACCTAGTGGCCTGCCCATTTTGCCACCTCTAGTACGTTAAGGCGGCTCACATTGTTGGTGTATTTTGTGTTTCAGTGTCGGATGCGTGGTATTATACACGGGCCAAGGGAGGTTGCATACTAGTACTACAAACACGTTAGCCTTTATTGTGACACAATCGAAAGACACGGTTAATAAACTCTACAACGTGTTGGATATTCTTGCTACATCAAAGAATATTGGAGTAGAACAAGTCTCTTTACCACCGAGTTTGAAGGACAACATCGATCGGGTTGATGCAATGATATCAAAAGCCGCTACTTCTCTTGATTTTCATACCAAAAAGAACGAAAAAGATATACAAGATACTCTGAATTCCGTGTAAGTAAATGTCTTATGTTTCAACACGTTTACATATAAACGGGCTGGTTTGGTGTGTTTTTTTTAGCTAGTTGAACGGGTTAAGTAAGTAGATTTAACTACGAAGGAAAATGGGTCAAACGCCACTGCTTTATGTTTTTTTTAAAAGAATTTACTCATAAATCATTTTCTAAAAAGTTTTTTCGGGTTATCCAACTCGATTGATTTCGACCAACTCAAAGTTAAACCTTTCATTGGCCCGTTACTCAACCTTCCAAGTTTGCCAAGCGGCTAACAACTCGAATCGAGCCAAGCCTAAATGAGCCCAAAGCCTGAGTTTCACTTATCGTGCTCAAGCTGACCCACGAGCCTGTTATTTTTATATAGCTTTTATTTAACATATTGAATATATGTATATATATAATAATTATTATTATGTATAAAAATAACTAAATAATATGTATTATGTTATATATAAAAGTTATATTGAAAAACTTATTAAAATAATTAATAAATAATAAACTAGTCAAACTCGAGCTCGAGATCTCGTATGTTAAAAAAGCCGTGCTCAGGCTTGGCTCCTTTACACTTTTAGCTATAGCAGTTTCTTTTGACATATTATTCAAGTTATATTAGATTCTTGTCAATGCTATTGATTTGACTGCAGGAGGCTTGCTCTAATAGTTGTAGCAGGCGTTATGCTTCTCGTATCTCTTCTCGGCTTTTGTAAGATCTGTTTATAAATGTCCAAAATCTTAAAGATTTAAACTTAAATGTAATTATATTCAACTCATGTTTTTGAATGTTGGTTGCAGTACTCTCCATATATGGCTTGCAGCCACTTGTTTCCATGTGAGTCCTGATCAATAGAACCAATAGAGGTGGCAACTTCGACCTGTTTGCTTTAAACAGGCCAATACGGGTTGTATATTATTTTTTACGGGTCAAGAGGGTAAATTTTTATAACTTGACAAAAAAATGAAAGTGGGCCAAATGGTCCGGTCTTGTAAAACGGGCCTAGAGGGTTGATTTTTTAAACCTTGATTAAAATGAAAGCGGGCCGATCTTGTAAAAAGGGTCAAGACTCAAGAGGGCTGATTTTTATAACTTGACAAAAAAATGAAAATGGGCCAAACAGTCCGGCCTCATAAAACGGGCCTAGAGGGTTGATTTTTTAAACCTTGACTAAAATGAAACGGACCGATCTTGTAAAATGGGTCAAGACTCAAGAGGGTTGATTTTTATAACTTGACATAAAAATGAAAATGGGCCAAACGGTCCGGCCTCGTAAAACGGGCCCAGAGGGTTGATTTTTTAAACCTCGACTAAAATGAAAACGGGCCGATCTTGTAAAAAGGGTCAAGACTCAAGAGGGCTGATTTTTATAACTTGACAAAAAAATGAAAATGGGCCAAACGGTCCGGCCTCATAAAACGGGCCTAGAGGGTTGATTTTTTAAACCTTGACTAAAATGAAACGGACCGATCTTGTAAAATGGGTCAAGACTCGAGAGGGTTGATTTTATAACTTGACAAAAAAATGAAAATGGGCCAAACAGTCCGGCCTCGTAAAACAGGCCTACAGGGTTAATTTTTTAAACCTCGACTAAAATGAAAACGGGCGGATCTTGTAAAAAGGGTCAAGACTCAAGAGGGTTGATTTTTATAACTTAACAAAAATGAAAACGGGCCAACCTCATTAAATCCATCATTCTGACCCGAACCCGTTTTGACTTGCATGTTATTTTGCCACCTCTACATCTAAGTACATTTTCGCTTGTATAATAATGTCATTGGCCCGTTTCCTGACCCAAATCGCTACTTTGACACTCGCAGATTGGTGGTTTAGGGTTGGATTCTCGTGACTGCAACGTTTATCCTATGCGGCATATTTCTCACACTACACAAGTAAGTTCCCAAAAGTCCGGTTTCTAAATTAACAACATATCATGTACATTAAACTAACCATAATCTTTCTGTTTGTGTGCATAGTATTATGGGTGACACGTGTGTCGCAATGGACGAATGGGTTCAAAACCCTACGGCCCACACAGCATTGGACGATATTCTGCCATGTGTCGACAATGCAACCGCTCAAGAAACGTTGTATCAAACCAAAGATGTCACTTTCCAGTTGGTAGATATGGTTAACAAGATCATAATAAATGTAGCAAATATAAATCCAAAACCGTATCCCGGCTACATTAGCTACAATCAGGCTGGCCCGTTGGTTCCCATTCTTTGTAACCCGCTAAATGCTGATAGAACCGATCGAAAATGTCAAGCTGGTGAATTGGATCTCGGTAGTGCAGCCGAGGTAGCTTTTCTTGAGTTTCTTGGTACAACTTTACAGTTTTAGTCAGTGACGGACCCATGAAAAAATTTCATGGGGGTTGGAAGAGAGTCGGTGTCAAAATTTTATGACCCCTCGGGATTTTAACATATATATTATATATACATTAAAAAAAATTCATAGGGTCAGCCGACACCTACACCAAAGGTGTAGGTCTGGCGGGGTGCAAACGAGCCGAGCTACTTGCGAGATACTCGAGATCGGCTCGTTAAAAAGCTCGATCGAGCCAAGCTGAATCGAGCCCGAGCTCGAGCCTAAAAGTAAGCTCGTTTTATAAATGAGCCCGAGCTTCACTTATCGAGCTCGAGCCGGCTCGCGAGCCTAAACGAGCATGTCATTTATATAATTTTTTAAAATGTATATTTAATAATTATTAATTATTATATATAATGTTATGGAAAAATAATTAAAAAATAACTAAATAATATATATTATTTTATACATAAAATTATAATAGAAAAAAATATATAAAAATAATTATAATTATATAAAAATAATGGATACATAGTAAACGAGCCAAGCCCGAGCCGAGCTCGAGCTTGAAAATCTACTCACGAGTCGAGCTCGAGCTCGGTACAAGTTAAACGAGCCGAATTCTAGCATAGTCGAGCTCGGGCTCGGCTCGGCTCGTTTGCACCTCTAAGGTCCGCCAATGGTTGTAGTGTCAACCAATGTTGCTAAAAGTGGACCGGACCCTAAACAGTTCGGTTAGCATGAGTTGAACTTTGGAGTCTAAACGAGCTGTGCCATGCTCAACCTCGGCTCGTTTAACTTGTACCGAGCTCGACTATGCTAGAATTCAATCAGCCTATGGTTGTCAATTACTAGGTTTAATGAATAGAATTGGAATTCATCAATAGACGAATTCGTTTTTAATTTCGTTTTTATAATATTATATATATATATTATAATAATAAACAAAAATGTGGTTGAACCACAAACCACCTAATTAGCCTAATATTTTGCCAAGTGGCACTCTCATATTTTAGCCTTTAATTTTTAATTATATTTATTAAATTAAATTAAAGATTTAAAACATTCCATAACCAATCTTATCAATTATCCATGTTGAAGCACCGGACTTAATTGGATTTTAAATCGTTGTTCACATCAGACACGCTCACAAGTTACACACCAAAACCCTGTTGAAGGTTCAAATCGCCATTCAACATTTGTTTGCACACTAAATTTGGATCTTTAAATCGATATGATTATATTGTTTTGCAAACCCTAAATCCCTATTCTTGAAATTGTTATACAAATCCCTACTCGAATATGTAATTTCCGATTATATGAAAATGCTAATAATTTCATACCTCAAATCTCGATTCCAATCAGTTATCACATCTGTATGTCAATGTTAATCATGATATTGTATTTTCTCCAACTCAAATTAGTGAATTTGTATATTAATTAAAAATAAAAACACAAATTTCAAATTGGATGGATTTTCGTGCGTTATTATCGATAACAGATTATACTATGATTTATGGAAGCATATTCGAAAAAGAAATCGGCTGAAACGCCTAATATATGTGTATGTATATTAGGAAAGTTATAAATCGGTTGAAATGCCTAATATATATTTATAGAAAAAGAAAGCTTTTAGACTCAACTAAAGTTTATGAAATGCCTATATATATATATATCAAACCGAATGTTTTTTAAGGAATACATCATATTTAAAAAACAATACATTTTGTAATCGGTAACAAAAGTAATAAAATAATAGACCTAAAAGTGTTAACAGGTGTACCGAACCTGGTCATGCTTCCAGGTCTATTTAACCAAAGATTACAACAACATTATTCTTACACTAATCGTATAACATTAGAGCTATGTAAGTTGTTGTATGCATAAAAATACTACAGGATATATTTTGACCCATTAGATCAATTTGACCCTATTCTAGCTAAGTTCTTTATTTGACAATTTTTTGATATAAAAACACAACCAATTACTAGATAGATTGGATGTATTTACTGAATCGTCAACCACTTTAATGATGAAATTTAATTTAATCCTACTATTATAATGCAGATAAATTAATGATAGCTTGATCGATGGGGCCAAGTTTCTTTAGAGTTGTTCACCATCCACACAAAAATTACATGGCAAACATGTTTTCTTTTTATTTCTTATTATTATTTATTTTAGGCTATTCTTCATATAAATGAAAAAGGTTGGATTGATGATACTTATTTATTTTTAATTTAGATGTTACTAACTAGATACGCACAATTATCCAATCAGTATAACTATCTTGTTGGGCTGATAACAATCCAGACATTTAACAGTCAGCAATGGAATTTAATTGTAAAGTTAATTGGGAAGCGATTTCCTATTACTGGTGTATGGAAACAGGTGGCCGTTTATATCTAAATCAAGTATTGCATATTCGAAATCGATTATATGAATGGTCAGGATTTACAATTGTTTGTCAAGATTTTTTGATCTGTCAATAATAAATACGATTAGTGATGATAAAACCGCTTTGTTTTTACTTACGTATATGTTTTTAACTGTTGTTTATTTAATCTTTAACTCATTGATAATTTTTCTCAAACTTAATATAAATTTGATGTTAGTGTCATAGGGATACACCTTTTTTATTTTCAAGTTTCAACACTTGAAATTAGCTGTTAATTAAATACCCTTCATTTACATATTTAATGGTAAAACCCAATTTTTGTTTGGATATTTCAGTTTAGGTTTTTCAGGGGTAGATTATGAAGAATTGATAAGTAATGGTTGTGCTTGAAGTTGTCCTTGTCATTACAGATTCAATTAATTGATTGGACAAATTGCAGAACCATATAGAAGGATATCATGAGTTGTCTTCCAAAACTCAACCCTATTTCTCAACAATTGCAAGGTGGGATACTGATTTCTTCATCAATGTAGACAATTATGCTTGCGTTACTCTCGGTTAGCATATCTTATAATAAATTGTTATTTAGTTTAAGTTTTCACATGCTTGAAAAAATTTGTTTAAGTTGAAAAAATGATCATATGTTTGAATGTTACAATAGTCAAGTTTAAGTATCTTTACTTGGAGATTTTCAAGCTTTCAACTCATTTTTTATTTCTTCAATTTAATTATTAAGCATAAAAAATATGTCTAATAACTGTTAGACCATCTTTTCTGATGAGTTTTATTTATAACAAATTTGACCTATGCATTTGAAAACCTATTAAACCTTTTTTTTTTCTTTTTCCATTTTTCATAAGTTGTAATTTATTCTAAACTATAATAATCTTTATATATATTCATTAAAAATCAAAAATTTTAACTATTTCATATTATTTAAGTTGTTTACAATATTTAATTTATCTAACCTGTGTTCACACGAGTTTCTAACCTAGTATATATATATATATATATATGGTTTGAGTTAAAATAAGAAGTTAGATTTTTGTAGGAAGGATAAGAAAGATTTTAGTCAATTGATTTTGAATTTGGACGGTTAAAATTAGTTTGAGAGAAAATCATGTATGAAATAAGGGGAAGGGTATAAAAGGAATAGCAAATATTTGTTGACTTTCTCTCTCCTCATTCAAAGCACATGTTAATTTCCCTCATCATTTTAAAACGTTCATAACTTTTTAATACGACGTATTTTTGAAAAATAAAATCTTCATAATAACGAGTGTTTTTATATCTTTAATATGAGTACCATATTGCTATATAAAAATAAAAAAAATTTAATGGGTTATTTTATACATTGTATTATATGCTTAGGTCATTATGTTTTACGAATTGCGTTTTATGTCAAATTGTGTTTTAACATAGTGTTTTTTTATATAAATGTGTTATTTCATTGTGTTTTAGCATTGTGTTTTTTCATTAACATTTTATCATTGTGTTATAAACAAATAATAAGTTTTCTTTTCATTTTGTGTTTTCATTATGTTTCATCGTGTCTTTCAATTACATGTTTTCCTCACAGGTGTCACAACTCCAAAATCCCTCTAAATTGAAAGTTCAAACTCAGTGAGTGAACATATTATGTTTTCCAAAGTTTACAAATTGTGTTTTCCAATGTCTTTCACAACAATATCCATTGTGTTTTTCAAGTATGCAACAAATTGTGTTATAAACAAAAACGAGATCTAGAGAGAAAAAGAGATCTATTATGTTTGAATCACAACTTTTCCTTGCAAAAGAACTTATGCCAGAACCCTAGCTGCATTGTCGCCCGTCTTTTCCAAATTATCATCACCGTTGACTTTGGTGGTAAAAACACAATGAAAACTCCCTAAACTAGTTGATGGAAAAAACACAATGAATTAGTAAAAAAAAAAACACAATGAACCAATAACAATAACGGACCACCATGATCAGCTCCACCTACCACCAATCCCTCGTCAGAATCTTCATGTTTTGCTGGAAATTTTGACACAGCTCGTCTCCGGTCACAAAACCTAAATACCACCACCGACGTCTTTCCCGGCGGTACGGTGGAAGTGACAGTAGAAGCCAGCTACAGTGGTATTCTACTATGAGATTCAAACCCGATTTCCTGGTGAAGACGGTTTTCGGGTGAGGATGCCAATGAAGAATGTGGCGGCGGCAAAGAAGGTGGCTGTGGTGAAGAAGGTAGAGAAAAAGGATGAAAGGCAGGGCCAGCTCCGAGAAAGCAAAAAAAATTTTGGGCCAAAGGCGAAAATTTTTTTGGGCCTTAAGTAAAAGGAGAATTTTGTTGGGTTTAAACAATTTAATTTTGATATGAGCTTACTTGGTTATAATTTAGGTTATGTAAAAAACTTTTCTATAAAATTAAGATTAAACATTTCTAAAATGAGACTATAACTCATAACCTTTTAGTTGGAAGTAATGCGCCTTTGCCACTAGACCAAACTAGTGATTATTTAATTGAATTTAAACACTAAATATACATATTGTTTTAATAAAAATACATATAATTATAAAAAAAATCGGGCCTAGCGGGGTGTCGGGCCTGAGGCCATCGACCACCCCGCCACACCTTATGGCGGGCCTTGATGAGAGCATGGTGGCTTCGGTGAAAAAGCCGAAAGTGGTGGAGTTGGTGGCTGTGGGGAAGAAGATAGAGAAGAAGGATTGTCAATTGGTTTTTTTTACTTGTAAGATTTTTATATTGTTGGACCAAAATGCGATCCTTCCTAGTCTTTTTAGAAAAATCATGCTTCTTATTTGAACCTAACTCTTATATATATATAATATAACTAGCCGAGTGCCCACGCGATGCCGCAGGTGTCCGAACGCAAACCCTGTGAATCACATAACAATTAATAGTGTTCATGGTTCGGTTTAAAGCCCTTAAACCTTTTAAACCGGTCATCAGTTTGGTTTCACGATCGTTTTTTTTTTACTTTCACTCGGTTGGTTTCAAAATTTTCAAACCATAGCTAACGGTTTGGTTCATGGCTTATGCTGAAAACCGACCATATGAAATCAGACCGAACTTAAATGTTATATGCATTTTAATCTCTTTTATTATGTAGTATTTGACAAGTTTTGTAATATATATTAGATATTGTTAAGATATAATTGAACGAAGTCTTTTTTACTACAAGTAAACATGACTATTCCAACTTTAAGTTTACCTAATTCCAGTTTGATTTTTTATAATCTTCGTTATTGTTATAATTTCGCATCCTAGGTGTTCCATTAATCTTTGCTATTTATGTTGCTAAAATTATCATTTTTTGTATTTTGTTATATATAAGAGAGTTTGTAACGATTCGGTTTCAATTTTCAATGATTCAATTTTGGTTTGAATGATGAAAAATCGATATTAATAGTTGGCCTCACAAGTTTAACTTACAAACCATCAAAAACCGACATCGAGTACACCTACGTAATTTATTAGTTTTTTAAAAATTGAAAAAATTATAACAATATCATACTTAAATTTAAGAGAATAAAATGCTCGATTTTATGGTGCACTTTTTTACAAAAATATTAGTGTACGAATAAATTATGGTCGTTTAAAAATCATGGTGGGAAGTTATTTTAAATTAAAATTGAAAACATAATATGGTTAAAGATGAGGGGGCAAACTTCTAAGTTAGGTGAATTGTGTTTAAAAGACAAGTTTACCCCTGTTTTCACATGTTTTTTTATGCATTAGCATTTGTAAACTCTTAAAATCAAGTGTCTTAATTTACCATTGTCTCATGTATTATATATATAATAGATTGTTAAGATATAATTGAACAAAGTCTTTTTTAATACAAGTAAACATGACTATTACAACTTTAAGTTAACCTAATTTCAGTATGATTTTTTATAATCTTCGTTTTTTTATAATTTCACACCCTAGGTGTTCCATTAATCTTTGCCATTTATGTTGCTAAAATTATTATTTTTTCCTATTTTGTCATATATAAGAGAGTTGGAACGATTCGGTGTCAATTTCCAATGATTCAATTTTGGTTTGGTTGACGAAAAATAGATAGTAATGGTTGGGCTCACAAGTTTAACTTACAAAACATCAAAAACCTATATCAAGCACCCCTACATAACTTAAATTGAAAAAATTATAACAATATCATACTCAAATTAAAGAGAATAAAAATCTCGATTTTAGGGTGCCCTTTTTTTACAAAAATATTAGGGAACGAAAAAATTATGGTCGTTTAAAAATTGTGGTGGAAGTTTGTTTAAGATTAAAATTGAAAATATAATATGGTTAAAGATGAGGGGGCAAACTTGTAAGTTAGGTGAATTATGTTGAAAAGACAAATTTACTCCGTTTTACACATGTTTTTTTTATGCATTAGCATTTGTAAACTCTTAAAATCAAGTGTCTTAATTTACGCTTGTCTCATGTATTATATATAGTATAGATAGTTAAGATATAATTGAACAAGGTCTTTTTTTATACAAGTAAACATGACTATTATAACTTTAAGTTAACATAATTCCAATATGATTTTTTTTAATCTTCGTTCTTTTTATAATTTCACACCTAGGTGTTCCATTAATCTTTGCCATTTATGTTGCTAAAATTATTATTTTTCCTATTTTGTTATATATGAGAGAGTTGGAACGATAAGGTTTCATTTTCCAATGATTCAATTTTGGTGTGATTGACGAAAAATCGATACTAATGATTAGGCTCACAAGTTTAACTTACAAAACATCAAAAACCACGATCGAGCACCCCTACATAACTTATTAGTTTTTTAAAAATTGAAAAAATTATAACAATATCATACTCAAATTAAAGAGCATAAAAATCTCGATTTTAGGGTGCCCTTTTTTTACAAAAATATTAGTGGACGAAAAAATTATGGTCGTTTAAAAATCGTGGTGGAAAGTTTGTTTAAAATTAAAATTGAAAACATAATATGGTTAAAGATGAGGGGGCAAACTTTTAAGCTAGATGAATTGTGTTCAAAAGACAAGTTTACCCCTTTTTACAAATGTATTTTATGCATTAGCATTTGTAAAACTCTTAAAATCAAGTGTGTTAATTTACTCTTGCCTCATGTATTATATATAGTATAGATTAAGAATTTTGATGTCACAAAAGATTTTGTTAAATATTTTATTAGTTTTTTTTATGTAGATGATTTGATGTTTAGCTCATTATGATGTCTTGGTGTATCGGTTCTTGCTAAGTTTGTTGATGCTTAGACGGGTGTTGTCGTTGAAGCCGGGCTCCGAATTCATTCAATAATATTATGTCACACAGTGCTAACTGGATGTTGACTGGACATTCGCTGAAGCCACTGTTGAAGCTGCTTGAGCCAGCTGTGGTTCAGGTGAACGGGGCTTCAGCGAATTATCTGATTCTTTTTTATTTTTTTAATATACATAATAATATAACTAAAAAACTATGTATATAATAAAAAAACATTAAATATCCTAATAACATAAAAAATACAAATTAAAAAAAAATTGAACATCCTAAAAATATAAAAATATTACAAATTTAAGAATAAAAATACAAATTTATTTCCGATCTCCGCCGCCTACTACTCTTTACCTTCGTTCTTGATCTGCTTTGATTTTCTCGAGAACAAGCGCTTGTTAATATTACAAAGAACTTTAAGAGCATTCCTAATCTATCCCTCACCCCATTTCTATAATTACATTAAAAAACACTACATTTCTCTCTACTGTTTAATTAAATAATAGTTTTTACGCTTTTATCATTTCAGTTTTCTCTCTCCATCCTATAATTTACAAAAAAACCACTACCTTTTTCCTAAATTTATAAAAAGTTATTACATTTTTTCTCTCCACCCTATAATTTATATTCACAGCTCCTTAAAACTCTATCATATAATTTACAAACTTCAATAAGAGAAGATTTAGAAGATGAGATGGGAATGCTCTATTCTAAATAAATCATAGTCATGGTTTGCTTAAAAATTACAAGAAACATCGAATAATATGACGACTTGTAAAGGGATAGATAACCACCACATGTCACTTAACTATGCTGAGTCATCACTTAGGAAGACCACCACACACCTCCTTGTTGTGACACTTTTCTGGTGTACTGGCTATGGTGTGATGCATCACACTCAATAATTGTATCTTCTTGACTTCTATGAAATATGAATTGATTTATTATTGCCTTTTTCTTTAATAAAATTAGATCTTTCTAGTATGATATAATAAATTAATAAAGGTGGGATTTTATTGATAAAAATGATCTTAAAGCATATTATTAGTCTTGCTTTTTATATCTTTAATTAATCTGGTTACCGCTGTAAAAGTTCGGATTAATCGAGAATGATTCGGATTAATCGGATTAAAATTTATACGTAATGTTTGAAATATACATATACTAGATTTTATCCCTCGTATTACGAGGGTTATTTTATATTATTTGTTTTTAATATTTATATATATATATAAATATATATATTTGGATTTTAATTTTATTTATTGTAAGAAAGTTAATAATTAATATACTTCAGGTTTGATGATAAAATGGTTTCACAAATACATGATATGTTATAATTCAGTTTAAAAGCTATCTGGGTTTGGTGATACCCATTACCCGTTTATTTTCTTTATTATAAAATTGTTTCTTAATTATAAATAATATATTTTTTAAAATAAAATAGGATACTAATTTTTAGTATATCCCTATTTTATAGGATTTTCATATCAAATATTTGATGAGACTAATTTTTAATATAATGAGATGTTATTGTAACACCCCGACCAAAGGCGGATTATACATCGGGGCGCCACATATTGTTTCATTACTCGTGACACTATTGGGTGTCAATATTTAATAAATACATTCATTCGCGCACGCGCAGAGTAAACATAAGATAACATAAATCATCATAAATCAATATATTATAAATCATAATATTCGAACAGCAATAACTTGTCTTGATACATTTTAATCTAGGTTCAAAATAAAGAAAACTTCCTACGTGTCCTCGAACTCCAAAACAGCTACTGCAAACCTGAACATGTGTTAAAATAAACGTCAAACACTTGCGTGTTGGTGAGAAATCAAGTTTAATACAATACATAGATAACAATAAATCTGCGCGCAACACGTGTATGTCTGGTGTTTAACAATGGTGTAATCAGACTTGTGATCAAGCCTAAATAGATCATAGCTCATAGTTCAATCCGTGCTCCCAATTGAGCACAAAAACAAGAAAACATCTGTGCAAGTGTAAACAAAAAAAAACCGTAAACGATAGGTCTCCCGTGTTCATCTAATGGATCCATGAAAACTTCGGAATAGGCCGAACAAAGCGGTTAATGATACACACATACAAATAAACAGCCAAGTAAACGTCCTCAACACATGGGATACTGCGCGACTAAAGTTCATAAACAAGTTTAAGACTCTAAGTTTGTACGAACACATGAACATCCCAAAACATTAAAAATAAAAAGGGATTAGGTACGAGATTACTCACTTGATAAACGATGCGGTGTAAGATAAAGCAAGAACCAACTTTAAACAAGCACAAGTTAACCTATAATTAAGATTATTGTTTTAATGATTGGTTTTAAGTCTTGATTATAAGTTAGCATAATTAATAAGTAAGTTATTATATATAATATATATATTATCGGAAAAGCAGGGCAAAACAGGGAGGAAGACGGAGGCAGAGAGGAGGACGGCAGAGAGAGCAAGGAGGAGGTTAAATTAAGTGTTTGTGTGTGCAGTGTTAAGAAAAATAACATTATTATTTATAGAGAAACCCTAGGGAACACAATCCCTAGAAAAAGGGGAAAAGATCTCAAAAAACAAAAGATTCCAAAAGCAAAAGATATCAAAAGATATGGCAGCGGCAGGGAGCAAGATAAAGCTGACAGGGAACAGTAAACAGGCATGGGCGGGTCAGATAAAGGTACTGGTCAGGCATGGAAAAAGCAGATCTCAAAAGATAATGTCAGTCACTTTTTCTGTCAACCAATGGGGTTGGTGCGCATGCTGCGCCGAAAGTAACTTTTCAGACATAAGATAGGTCAGGTCAACAACACAGAAGATAAGATATCACAAAAGCAAACGGCTAGATTAAACAGAAGAAAACTCAAAGGGTTTAGCGCGAGAAGGCTGCGCGCGAGAAGGCTAAGGCGCGCCGCGGGAAGAATCACATTTCTTAGCGCGCCGCGGGAGGAACTACAATTCCTAGCGCGCCGCGGGAAGAACTAGAATTCTTCGCGCGTCGAGGGATGAACTACGATTCTTAGCGCGCTGCGAGAAGAACTACAAATCCTTAGCGCGTCGCGGGAAGAACTACCGTTCTTAGCGCGCTGCGAGAAGAATTACAATTCTTAGCGTGCTGCGAGAAGAGTTCGTCTCGCGTATCGCTGGAACAGATGGTCTTCACGCAGGCTTCCTTGTAAGGAGTCTGGCGCGTGGAGCTGCGCAGACAACCTTAGGCGGGAAGAAACAAAGGACAAGGAGAGGAGAAAAAGAAGGAAACAAGGCTTAAGGGCGGGACGGCGACAAGAGGGAAAAGAAGGCGGAAAGAGAGAAGGAGAGGGACGGGACGGCGGAAAGAAAGAGAGAGAAAGAGGCGGGAAGGAAAATATATTATTATTATTAAAAGTAAAATATAAGTATAAATAAATATAAAGTTATAACAGAGAGATCGGATAAAAGAAACGGGTACCTGGGTCGGGTCGGATCGGGTCAGATGTCACAGTTATAACCCGTTTAAGAGCTATCTGAGATTGGTGAGATTTTTACCCATGAATTCGGGTCAAATGCGTGAAAAGCTTTCATTCACAAATAAAGCAATCTGATGACTTGAGAGAATGGTTGTTTTACATTTTTCGTTTTTTAATATTTATTTTTTGGATTTTAATTTTCTATATTGTAAGAAAGTTAATAATATACTTAGGGTTTGATGATGAAAGGGTTTTGTAAATAAATGATATATTATAACTCGTTTAAAAGCTATCTGGATTTGGTGACCCATGACCCGCTTATGTTTTTTACTGTAAAATTGTTTATTAATTATAAATAATATCTTTTTTCTTTTTAAATTGGATATTAAATTTTAGTATATTCCTATTTTATAGGATTTTCATATCAAATAATTGGTAAGATTAATTTTTAATTTAATGAGTTGTTATAACCCGTTTAAGAGCTATCTGGTTTTGGTAAGATCCATACCTATGAATTTGGGTTAAATCAATGAGAGGCCTCCATTTAAAAATTAAGCAATCAAATGGCTTCCATAAAAGGGGGGAGCGACCACATCGCGACACGTAGGATTTTAGGGTTTTCGTTTATATATATTATAGATTATAGATACATCAAATACCATATATAAAATTTTCAGTTTTGATCGATTTCGATCAAACATCGATTAATCGATGACTATTCTGTCGCAGGCATGTATCAACATTGTAATATAACTGTATCACCTCAAAATCAGGGCGTGTTTGGTTTACTCATCACAAACACAGTAGAAGAATTTTAGAACTTAAAACAATTACGAATTGGTTCACTATCCGTTTTGTCATATTTGGTAGACCAAGACGTCACACCACTAATCACCTAACTCATCTTGAAACGCGCATTAAAACGGGTTAGCTTGCGCGGGTTAGTTTATAATAAAAACCTTTAAATCACTAGAAAATAATAGTTTGCCCTTTCAAAAATCATTCACTATAATGCAACAAGGATTAAATGCAACAACTATGTAACTAAATTTATTGCCCATTTATTTGAATGACAATAACAGTTTCATAGGAAGTGATACAAACTTTTATACCACTTTATTGTTGTCATTTTTTGTTACATGCATACAAACATATTATTGAAATTTTACAAGTCATACACACCAAATATTTAATAAAATCTATAAACAACTAGTTAAACAATCATTTATTGTTGCGTAGAACAAGTAGCGAAAATGCTTCATATGCTGGGCTTCCAATCCAACGATGATCGATATGCTCCCATTGTTTATCGGGCTTGGTAACATATTGCACCTACCTGCTGATGGGATTCGTGCTGCCCCATCCAAAGTTGGCATCTTGAATTGGAAACCTAGCCTAATTATTTATTCGAAAAGAAAGCATTCGAGATAGGTATAGGATATGGTGATATACCTGTTTACCTGACCCAGTTGCCCAATATAACATATACCATATTTATTTTAAATATATATGCCTAACAAAATTTTCTTTCTTTTTTTTTAATTATTGTTTTTATACATACCCAATAAATATTGAGTCAGATATGCCTAACGAATATTTTTAACAAACTAACAGGCATACCGAAAGCCTACAAGTATACCCAATACCCAAGAGGTAATACCTGATAGGTTTTGGGCCAATAATTAATAAGTGGGTATGAAGTAATTGGGATTACCTAAACCATTTAGGCATGTAAACCAACCAACCGAACGAGCGCGAATAGAGGCATGTGCATGTTCATTCATTTAACTTTAAACAAGCACAAACACTTAAGCAGACAAATATTTTTGCTCATGTTTGTTCGTTTAACAATGAACATGTCCGTATTTTTTAATGCTCATTTAAAATCTATTAATTCATATTAGATTAGTAACATAAGCGAGCAAAAAAAAAATGAACACACTTGAATGAACACAAAGAAACAAATATAAAACATGAAGTATATGATCCATCTAGAATTTTCCCCAAAAATGAAAATAAACGAACATAAACAAACGTTCATAAACAAAACATGTGTCCATGTTCGTTTGTTTAACTAAATGAACACAGACTGTTTATTCATGTTCATTCGTTTATTAAATGAATGAACATAAACAAACTTCACACTGAACACTTCTCATTTCACTAAACATTTGGTTCGTTTATAGGTCTAAGAACATTCGCATCCCCTCCACCATCTCTAAATCCAAAATTACATAAAAAGACATTACATTTTCTCTCTCTTTTTTAATTAAATAATAATTTTTAATACCTTTATAATTGCATTTTCTCTCTATTTCACTCACAACCACTCTGAATAAATATTAAAAAATTATGGGAGATGAGTAGTAGTTATTTAAATATACAAAAAAATCATCGTATTTTTCTCTCGTGTACTCACGACACCCTAAATTATAAAAACCTTAAAACCCCACTCATAAAATTTAATGGTTTAGATGTGAATGCTTTAAAGCCAGTTCCAAACCCGACCTATCATCATCCGTATTTTAAAAAATATAATAATACCTGCGACACAAACAAAGGACAAGACTCACCACCACCTTTAGAGTAATCAACCATAGGAACAAGTTTCACAAACTCAATTCTCGGTGCAAAGTCACCAAAATCATCGAGCATGCGGTCACACTCGGCTTCCACAAACAACGCGCCTTGTCCTTGACAATCGATCTCAATACGCCCATCGTGGCATTGCTTAAACCGCCCTGCAGCCGGGTAGAATGTTACCAACACCCTACTCAAAGAGTCCTTCATTATGTTACTATCAAAGAAGTTGTGAGCACCATTGGGCCGATAAAAATACAACAAAGGTGGCGAAAGATTCGGGGCCGTGAGGTCAAGGCTAGAGTTCCATAGGTTATTGTTGGTGTCCTTTGAAGGTCTCACTAATGTTGATTCTTTGATCACTACCTTCATTTTGATCTCACTATTGAAGTGCACATTAACTTTTATTATTGAACAATAGTTGTTCGATAATATTGATAAATGAATGATAAGGTGAGAAGTTGAGACATAAATAAATGCATGAAGTTGAGATATAAATATTGTGTATTGAAAAATGAAATGATAAGAGAAATAATAATGAGTCAATCCAAAAGACAAAACTACCCTTCAGCCTTGACAAACCAAGTTGTCGTACTGGGGTTTGCATGATTTGGTTCGATTTGGTTATTAGCCGAAGCTTAAACCTAAGTCATCGGTTGATTTATTTTATTAACCATTCGTTTTCGGTTAACTCGGTTTGGTTTTTCAGTTAGTTTTTTGGTTTTTGATTCGGTTATTTTTAGTTAACAGTTAAAATCAAACATGAGATAAAATTTTTGCTTAGAGGTAAATGTAATAAAGTATAAAAATATGAAGTTGAGACACGTAAATACATGAAGTGGACACGTAAATATATAAGTACATACATGAAATTGAAATGGATGTATTGTTTTTATTTGAACGGTGAGCCACCAAAAGTGTTTACCCAAGTGGTGGGGTCCGCTGGATAACCCAGGAAACGAACCTCTAGGCACATTAAGTTATGAAACATGAAACAGGAAATACATTAAATTGCGACAAAAAGGCAATAAATATATGAATGATTTGTTTTAGTTAATTTTGGTTAATTGAAGGTACTAGAAAAATCGATAATCTATTGTCAGCGGTTTTTGGTTCGGTTTTTAATTCATTTTTGATTTATGGTTCCGGTTATTACTTAGCCTATATGCCAGATTAGAGGTGCACAAATCGGGTTTTCAAATACCCGGGTTCGGGTATAACTAGGTATTGGAAAATCGGGTATTAGTAATACTCGGGTCGGGTTCGGGCCCGGGTCCGGGTATTGTCTCTAAAAACCATACCCTATGCACTGGGTTCGGGTCGGGTATAGAACCGGGTATTCTAAAAGCGGGTATTTGAATACCCTATTTCCGGGTATTGAATATACCCTATTTTTGGGTTTTTTGGGGGGTTTTTTCCGGGTTTTTTTTGGGTAATTTCGGGTATTAGAAAAACCCAGTTTTGGGTATTGTAAAAACCCGTTCCCTTCGGGTATTACCGGGTATAAATCGGGTCTGATTCCGAGTACGGGTTTTGGTACTAAAATGCATAACCTATCCGTATCCTAAGGGTAAGGTCGGTACGGGTTAGGGTATTAAAAACCCGGGTATTTTTCGGTTCCGGGTATTTTGTTCGGATTCGGTTCTAGGTTCGGGTGTTTTTTCACCACTATGTCAGATTGCCATGCTATCTTCAAGCCCATGGCTTCAAAGACGGCTACAAAAAAGGCCCATGTAAGCCTTCTGGGCCTTTGCCCATTCCAGTTGCACTCTTAGTTTTAGGCTTACTTTCAACCGTTGGGTTGGGATGGCATTTATTCTCTTTTTGGCGGTAGTGCCGTAGTGGTATTACTTCCATCTATCTAGGGGGTGTTTGGTACAGAGAATGGAAAAGGAGAGAAAATAGAAATGGAAATGGAATTGTAGAGAAAGAGAATTGGTATGGAGAATGAGAATCATTTCTCTTGTTTGGTACACGAGAAAATAAACAGAGAACTCTTCCATACCCAACCCCACCTCCACCCAACCTGACACCACTCACCACCGCAGCCCCACCACCACCAGCACCACCACACAGCCCCACACCACCAGCACCACCACCACAGCCCTTTCTTCAACCACAGCCCACCACCACCGGCTGCCGCCACCAAATCCCCTTCTTCAACCACAGTACACAAGAAATTAAAAAGATTCAAATTTTTGGAACATAAGATATAGAAAAAGGAGGCTCAGATCTGTCATCACTGCCTCTTTGGAGATTTTGTGGTGGTGGTTGTGGTGGCGATGATGATGATGATAATCAGAAGCCACCTGCGACCACCGCCGATTTCCACCACCACTGTCACCCACCTGCGACCACAATCACCCGACCATCTGAAAACCCTAACCTACCACGAACCACCACTTGAAACCCTAATCTCCGTTCACCCGTACCACCTGCAACCTACAACCGGTTACCATCTCTGTGTTCACCACTGCGAACGGCGGAGACGGGGTGGTGGTTGCAGACTTGGAGACGAGGTGGCGGTTGCAGACTTGGAGACGAGGTGGTGGCCGGAGACGGGGTGGTGGCCGGAGACGATGTGGTGGCCGGAGACGATGTGGTGGTCGAAGACGAGGTGGTGACATGCTATGAGGAGGCTGCTGAGAAATGGATTTCTCTTTGTTTTAAAGAGAAATGGAATTCTCTAGTTTTAGAGAAATAGAAAGAGAAATAGAAATGAAAAGTGAAAAACAAACAAAAGAAATATTTCTAATTCCATTTCTCCCCAATCAAATCCCTCTACCAAACACCCCCCTAGATCTTAACTCATTTATGCTTCGGAGTTTACTTAACGAGAGAAAGAAAAAGAAAAGAAAGTTATCCTTTTCTTTCTTTTCCCCTTCATCTCCTTTCACCTTTTCTTTCCAATCTTCTCAACTCCTTGCATTTTGAAAAGAAGGTTTTTCACCCACTTTTCTTCTTTATTTCTCCCTTTTATTTTTCTTTCCTTTCTTTCCATTAATGAAAATTGAAAACACACCAACTTGATCTTTTTTTCCCTTCCTCTCCTAAAACAAGGCAAGTGAGTTTTGTAAACCATATATATTATGATTATGAATGGTTGTGAATAAATTAGAAGAAAAATGTTATATGTGAAAGTTAAATTTAAATTCTACTCTTCACACCGTATAATTTTTTAATATTTTCTTAAATTAGTTGTGAGTAGATAAGAGAGAATTTTTTTAATATTTTCTGAAAGCCGTTTTAAGTAAATGAAAGTAAAAAAAATAATTATAAATGTATGAAAAAATATTGTTTAATAAAAATAAGTGAGAAAAAATATTGATTTTTAATGTAATTATATAGATACAGATACGGAACGAGCCAGGGTCTATTATCTAACATATTAACTATCGTATAATATAATATATAGAATTTTTCTTATATATTGTTTTGTACAAAATTATTATTTTATAAGTATTCTCGTTACCTCGTTTTGTCACGGGAAGCTAATAAACTCGATTAATTAAGCTCAAATTCTGATTTTAACAAACCTATTTCAAGTAACTTACACTCTTATTTTTGGTAACATTCTAGTCTAATTTGGAATTTTTTATTTACTATTTAGTAAAAATTAAATTAACCTAAATAATACACAAAACAGTTATCTTTTCATGATTGCTCAAAACAAGATTATTGAAAGTTTGAAAACTCATGTCTCGTATCAATCTTAATATATCTTCATCAGTAGTAATCAACCATCTGTCGATGAAGACATTTATATGCTGGCACACTCTATCTCATCAATCAGTGAACCTAATAATATGATAGTCACACATTCGATAAGCATCCTTTGTTTGTATCCTTCGAAAACAATATCAATTCAAACACCACGTTATATTATTTTTTATCCAATTTATGGAACTGATTCATAGTTAACTGTGTCACTAAAGAATTCGTGTCATACATTATATGTGATTCAATGAACATGTTTCTTTTACTATGTTACTCGTATTTTGTTGATAATATGTAGAGAGATGTTTTTAAATATGTATGATAAAAACCATCAAACCTAGTTGCAATATGTTGAATGTTTTCTTATTCTAGCTTCCGAATCTGAGTCGGACTGTATTTTTTACAATGAAACAAGCGTGACTCTAAAACCAATGATGGTTGGTTTAAATACTCACACCACCTAATCACCGCTACCGGTAAACTTTTAGGGTATTAGGGGTGTTCATTTCATGTACCTTAAGACCGATGCTTTAAAGCCAGATCATCCTTGTGTGCGTGTATATAGAATTTTGATAGAAATGTTTGAATTTTGGTGAAATGAAATAGCTAAAGATGGGGTATATATGAATAGGTAAAATAATAGCTATTTTGTTTTAAAATTATAGTAGCTATAAAGCTACTGGATAACGACTATGTTGAAAATACCACCCATGGCTACTACCCGATTTCAGTACCTAGAGCACGGGCGTCGGCATCGTACCCACGTGGTAACCATAACCCAAGCACGGGTAGCCCCGGTACTCCAACCACCCTTAACTTTTAAGTTTTGAGTGATGAATTTTTAACATGAAGTGTAGAATTATAGTGTGTGATAGTATGTCTTTATGAAAAAAATAATAAAATAATAATAATAATAATAATAATAATAATAATAATAATAATAATAAAGTAAATGTAAATGAAGATATCACACGATAAACACCACATTTTAAAAATATTTTTTATGGAGATTATTCTACCATTGGTTGAATAAAATATTATTTTGTATATAATCAACCTTGAATAAAATACTTTATTGAGATATGAGATCTGGTGAGGTAAACTCACTGATTGAGTGATTGACTAATTAAGTAATTATATTATAATCCAGAATTGGTTATATTTAATGAAATTGTTTTTGCATACTGAAACAAATTACTTCATTGAAGTTATTTATTTAAATTAAATAGTTTCTAATAAATAACTTTAAATTATCTATTTAAACAATGCAGTGTTATTTTGAGAAAAAAAATACAAAAATACTACAGTAAACACTAAACAGTAAACACTAAACAGTAAACACCTCACTATGCCTAATGGGGTGTGCTGAAGCGTTAAAGATAGAGGCGTGAGTGTTACAATGGACGTTGGTTTGGTTTCTGTACGGAATTTTTACAACGAATCCAAAATTTTCATGTGGCACGAGGCATTAAAACTCTAAACTATTGAAAGTTAATCTTGAAAATGGGAACCGAAAAAAATGAAAGAGCTAAGTGGAAGAGTTTTAGTTTTATGTTTATCGAATTAGTAGTTTGAATATTTAGAGTTATCGGTTAGCAGGTTTCTGTAAAAGAATATCTCATAAAATAAAAACCAAATTTCAAAATTGTTTCAACCAGGTTACTCATGTAATTTTTTCAAATCGGGTCACTAAATCTTCAAATTGAGTATCACAGATTTTTTTGTGTGTCAAGAAAGAGACGGAGAATAAGATGTGGGGGTTGGAATTTCCAATATATGTAGTAAAATTTAAATTTTTTTAAAAAATGTTAATTGTATTAAAATTTAAAAAATAAATAAAATTCACATCAACACTCAACATCAACATAAAGAAAAAGATATAAAGATTTTCTATGTGAAACAAAAAAGAAAAACGCTACAAAAAGCATGTTAAAAATTTTAATTAATAAAATATGAAAGTTTAGTGACTTTATTGGAACAATTTTTAAATTTGAATGACATAATTAGAACACATTTGAAACTTGATTAAGTAATGGTTTGGTGGTCGATGTTTTAATATACAAGTCTACAAGTTTCTTTTAATTAAAAAAGTGTAGAATAATAAGACGTTCAATCTCTGGTCGACATACACTTATTAGTAAGAAATCCCGACGCCGATTTTTAAAGAGATGCTAAAAGTGGGAAGAAAAATGATTATTCAACTCTTTGTTAAATAAAATAAAATATTATTCTTGTCACATATCATTATTTTCTTATTTTCTTATTTTTTTCCTTTAAAAAAGACCCAATTACAAATTTTGTCCTTTAAAATAAGACGAATTACGGTTCGTGTTCTTTTTTTAGTTTCCTTGCAGGCGGTGTACTTTAAACTTTTTTTTTTCTACAAGTTTTGTCCTTTACGCTAACTGGGTTAGAAAAAGTCAGTTAAATCCCCTCACGTGAGGTGCATGTGAGGGCATATTGGTCTTTTTGCATACCCTGCAACTTCTTCTTCTTCTTCTTCATTTTGCAGATCTTTACCTTCCCCTCCTTTCTCTCTTATTTCTCTCTCTACGCCACCACCATCACCATACCACAACCACTCCGCCCATGGATATCCTCAAACACCATCACCACCGCCACCACAGCTCCATCTCCGACCACTCCTATGACGCAGACGCCGCCACAGCTCTGCCACCAGCCACTCCGGCCATGAATTAAGATCTGCGATTTCGATTTTTCAGATCTGCGACCACCAACCACAGCTCCGTACACCGCCGCCACCAACCACTCTGGCCACCACCACCGCTCCATCTCTGTCACTGCTTATTCGCCACCACCACAGCTCCGCCACCACCGCTCCAGCTCCGACCACTCCTATGACGCCACTCGATTCCTTATTAATTTATTTTAAAAAGTAATAATGTCTGGCCCCACACGGCCGCTCTCATCCACCGTCACACCTCATTTTCCAATAGCCCACACTACACCCGGTCACCCTTCTTCCACTCGTATTTCAGTGTCTAAATATTATTAATATCATTATTATTGTGTGTCGGTCATTCCATTTCCGTCAACAAATGGCCATCTCCGGTAGCCTTCGGAGATCTCCGACTACCGCCGGTAACAATCGCCGTATTACATTCAACCTATTCGCATCTTCATTCTCCATTGCTGTCATCTTCTTCTTCACAGCCTCCTTCCTGTTCACCTCATCCTCTCACTCCGTAAGATCCTCTTCCATTATTATTATTATTATTATTATTATTATTCATATTTATTCAATTACACATTATTTTCTACTTATTAATAGTGTAATTAATAATGCATCAATTAATTGTGTTTATTGTAGAATCTAGGTTTTAAATTAAGCGCCAACGCAGCTGGAACAGCCACTCGTAGATCTATACTTGCTTTGAAATCCGATCCGTTAAAACCTAGATTTGATCAAATCCGTAAGCAAGCAGATGATCACAGATCCTTGGCTCTAGCTTACTCCGCTTACGCGCGTAAACTGAAGCTCGAAAACTGGAGCGGTGGAGCGGTGGATGAGAGCGGCCGAGTGGACCACACAACTCGTGTCGGCGTCATAGGAGTGGTCGGAGCTGGAGCGGTGGTGGCGGAGCTGTGTTGGTGGCGAATAAGCAGTGACGGAGATGGAGCGGTGGTGGCGGAGCTGTGGTGGTGGCCGGAGTGGTTGGTGGCGGCGGTGTACGGAGCAGTGGTTGGTGGTCGCAGATCTGAAAAATCGAAATCGCAGATCTTAATTCATGGCCGGAGTGGCTGGTGGCAGAGCTGTGGCGGCGTCTACGTCATAGGAGTGGTCGGAGCTGGAGCTGTGGTGGCGGTGGTGATGGTGTTTGAGGATATCCATGGGCGGAGTGGTTGTGGTATGGTGATGGTGGTGGCATAGAGAGAGAAATAAGAGAGAAAGGAGGGGAAGGTAAAGATCTGCAAAATGAAGAAGAAGAAGTTGCAGGGTAGGCAAAAAGACCAATATGCCCTCACATGCACCTCACGTGAGGAGATTTAACTGACTTTTTCTAACCCAGTTAGCGTAAAGAACAAAACTTGTAGAAAAAAAAAGTTTAAAGTACACCGCCTGCAAGGAAACTAAAAAAAGGACACGAACCGTATTTCGTCTTATTTTAAAGGACAAAATTTGTAATTGGGTCTTTAAAAAATGTTGTTTTGGACTAGACGACAACTTAGAACTGGAATGCCGCCCCTTCGTGTTCACATAAGCCGTATTTAATCGGATCTTCAAATTATGCGGTCGCATATTTCATTTTCATATATTTTCACTAAAAAAAATATAGATATTTGAGAAAATGACTAAATATGTCTGTTCTGTAACTTTGTTGTTCAAATATACCAAATATTCAATCTCATTGATCTGTATATTTTTAATCATTACCTGACTAAATGTTCAACCAACAAGATTATGCACGCACATAAAATCTCATCGGAAGCCAAAAAAAGCCTGTCGAAAACATATATATCGTCGGAAGACTAAAAGAAATCTTGCCCGGGGGAAATATTGATGCCTAGAAACTCCTGTTAGCTCTGACGTCTAAAAAAAACTATCAATCCGACAATTTTGTGGCGCGTGACGGTATCTTGTTAGTTGATAATCTCATCGACAAAGTACAAAGTTGAGGATGGATATTGTGAGAGAAAAAAATGGTTAAATAGACATTATATTTACTTTACTGGTGGCGTGCCATTTTCTCTATATATTTTGAAAAATATACATATTTTCACTCACACTGTCTACATAATTCATAATCATATATTTCATATTCTATATTGATTCAACTGCTACATAATTCATAATCATATATTTCATATTCTATATTGATTCAACCGCAAGAACCTCATAAAACACTTATACATCATGCGTTGCTGATTTATTATTGAGATAGTATCGTGAGCGGTTACGCAGCCGTCATCATTATCACACATAAAACAACATGTACAAATATATTATATGATTGTAGCAGTTCTCAAACATATTTTTTTTTATTCTCATTTGAACATCCAATACAAAGAAATCTTAACATACAAAACGCATAAAATCCATGTGCATTATAATCACGCATAAATGAAATAATTACATGCAAAATAATTGTACACTTTGCAAACTACACGTGATTTGTATAATAACTATCACCTATCTATCTATCTATATCTATATATATATATATATATATATATATATTAATAAAAAATGTATATATTCTCTCATTCAACACTGCCTTCACCTTCACTCCAACACTCTCTCATTCACCATGCAGACCGTAAAGCCGGAACTCGGCCTCCGTGAGTGGGGTTCGCAGCCGCGGTATGGGTAGGAGTTGCCGCGGGCAACTCCTACTGCTTCCCACTATACTCCCATGCATTAAAATCAGCTCTTGGGTTCTCACAACAAGAGCTTACAGTTCTTGGAGTCGCTAATGACTTAGGAGAGAACACAGGCATACTTCCAGGCATTGCTTGCAACTATTTCCCGCCGTGGGTGGTTCTTCTTGTCGGCGTTGTGTCTTCGTTTTTCGGTTATGGTGTTATATGGCTTGTGAAGAAACGTGGATCGGCTCACTGGTAGACGATCAACTTTCCTCGGGTATGAGTATGCTATTTCACCGATGGTTCTCCGGAGTATGAGTTCTTCCACCTACAAAACGAGCAGCACCGTGAACTTACCCCTCAGAAAGGGACAGAGGGGTCCTCTTTGGGGTAACCCTCCGGTGTGAGAATAAGAGATTGTAGGAGAAGATAATAATAATCTGAGAGTGAGTAAGGAATTGGAATGTATTTTCTTGCTTACCTCCCCTTGTGGAGGTGGTGTGGTATTTATAGTGTTAGGGTTTCCAATGATTGGGCTCAGATCCCATTAGGGCCTTTTTGGCCTCCTCCTGTTGCTTTGCGCCACGTGTCCTTAGGACATCTGGTGCTTTTTCATTGATTATTCTCTGACCCAGGTATTTTACCTGACCCATGTGCAATCACGTGGTAGCACATGGATTTTGCTGAGTTGTCCACCTTTCATTGGCAGCTGTCAACATCAGCATATTCTTATTCCTTAAAGGATACCTTCTGGAAGGTTTGCTGACGAGCACAATCAAGGTTGTCCTTATCCTAATTTGGATAAGAACGAGGTTGATTATGTGCACGTGTGATATGCGCCTATCCTGAGGATGCGCGAAGTCTTCTCTTTATTCTCACGCGCAGATGTTTCATGCGCAGATGTGATATGCGCGAGCATATGTAATATGCGCCACGCGCAGATGTGATATGCGTGAGCATGCGATATGCGCCACGCTCAGATGCGCCACGCGCAGATGTGATATGCATGAGCATATATGGTGCGCGAGCATGTGATACGCGTGAGCATATGTGATGCGTGAGCATATATGATATGCGCCGTGCGCATAGGTTTTGGCTTTGTGCCTTCATGATATCTTGATTTCAAGCCTCTTGTCTATATCTTGTGGGTTGACCCGCCCCGCTCGATGTTAAGGCGGGTACATACCTCTTCAAGCCCCCCCCAGTCTAATGTGTGTATTGTCTCGCGCGAGCGAGGTAAGATAGATATTAGACTTAATAGTTACCTTTTAATAGGGTTTTGTCTTTTCCTTTTTTATTTCTCATCGTTGCGCGAAATTCTATCCTTGTGGTTGAAATGAATCGTCCATGTACGTGGTTGGTTGGTGCTGACATGCGTCAGAGATGGAGACGTGTCAGACTTTTCGTGTGCTCGAGGTGCTACAGTTGCCTTTCATGTCCCCTCACACAGTGTCAGGAACACGTGTCGTGCTTGCGTTGGCCCGCACCTGCGAGTGGGGGCGCGTGAACTCTGATCGGTACCTGTTTCGTTCCCTTTTATGTCCCCTCACACAGTGTCAGGAACAGGTGTCGCGCTTGCGTTGGCCTGCACCTGCGAGTGGGGGCGCGTGAACTCTGATCAGTACCTGTTTCTCTCTCTCCTGGGCCTATAAAAGCAAGCCTTTTGAGTTATTATTCTTCATCTTCATTGTTATTTCAGAGCTTTCCTTTCCTTCCATTTTTATTCCGATTTCCGTTCTTGAAGTAACCTCTGTTTGATTTCGCAGTTGTATGTCTGATAACCCAGACACCACAATCTCCCCAAGCAGACGCCGTGTAAAATCATTAGTCATGTCCACTTTGAAGAAGACCGGCAAGGGAAAACGGGCTGCTGAGGCCTCGTCGGAGGAGGTGGGGAAGGGCAAGACAGTAAAGAGGTGGGATGAGATTCCCTGTAAATTGAGACAGTCTGATTTTGACAGTCTCATCGCCTCTCAGGGTTTTCTCCCTGAGTATGGCTGTATGCTTCCGGCGGCCGGGCAAACGGCGGCAGATCCGCCCACCGGCTATATCTCCTTGTACTGCCATTTTTTCACCCACTGCAACCTTCGTCTCCCGATGACAAGGTTTATGGGTGCGCTGCTTAAATTTTATGGGATTTACATATCCCAAGTCCATCCTTTTGGACTTGTGCGCATGACTCATTTTGAGTTCATGTGCAAAGCTCAGCGCGAGGAGCCAACCCCTCGGCGCTTTCAATTTTTCTATAAGCCAAAAATCCAAGATTCTTGGTTCTCATTCGTTCCTCGCAGTCAGAAGGTCAAGTGCTGCACTGTTTCCTTCAAGAGCCTTCATGACTGGTCTGAGAAATTTTTCTATATTAAGGCTGGTGTGATTCCCATCCGCATGACCATGCGCGCGATCACTTCTGCGCCCGCGGATGTGAATGTTCTTAAGAACCCAACTGGCGCATGGGTTAATAAGTTGACTGCTGAACCATCCCCCGCCAAGAATATTTGCGAGGAGGCGCTGGTGGGGGTTGGCATGAGCAGGAGGTGGGCCGACAGCGCGACTGAGCCTGTTATCCAAGTTGACGGATTATGTGAGTTATTAGCTCATTGCATGATTTCTGCGCGAATATAATTCGTTTTACTGATATCATTTGTCTTGTTTTATGCAGTAAGCAAGGAGTACGTCCACGCCGCCTATGATGAGCATATGGAGGGTGGCTCTGTCGCGCTGGGCGCTGGGGAAGTTGGCTTCCACGATCGCTTCGCTGATATGTTCATCCTTGTTGATTTGGGATTTTGCTTTGACAACGATGCGCCTGGTAGGCCTTTGTACTTATGCTTATGCCTTTAGAATACCAAATTTGGTTAACATTTCTGTTGCACGTATTGTAGATGCGCTTGAGAACTATGAGCTGGAGCTCGCGGAAGAAGAGGTGGAAGAGGAAGCTGAGGTGCCACAACTCAAGCGTAAGGCTAAAGGGAAAACTGGCGCAGGGGCCAGTAAAAAACAGAAGAAAGATGATGCCCCTGTTGCTCAGGATCCTCCTGCTCAAGCGAAGGGACTTGAGAAAACCAAGGGGTTTACCTCCAAGTTTTCCTTGTCTTCTTTGCCTCTAGGTGTGGGCAGTCCTCCTGTCCACACGAGGTATGGTGCCGCCACCTCCTTTCTTCGCGCGGCGGAAAAGGAAAGCGGCGCTGCGCCTGCTGTTTCCTCTTCAACAGGTATACTTTGTTTATACTTTATGGTTTTATGAGCGTGATTCCGATAGAGTTATTAATGAATCTTTGCTCACTCAAACGTTTGTAGAGCCGGCGACCTTGGTGGATCAACCTCAGGCGCAACAAGGTACCGAGGCTGCGCCTAAGGTTGCTTTGAAGTCCCCTGTTTTGCCCTCAAAAAGGGGGAAAATGGACTTCATGGCGATGTTTAACTCGCGAACGGCGGTGCGCCAAGGTATATATTGCGCTTTTATTTTCTGACTTTTTTCTTTTTAGATCAAGTCTTGAATCATTTCTCTTTGTTGGTTTTTTCATAGGCATTATAGCTGGCACACAAGCTGCTGGCGGCACTGCTGGCACCGGCGCCAGCGCCGTTGGTTCTGCTCCTGCTCCTGCAAGCACTGAATCTCCCCTCATTGGGATTACTAAGGAGCAGGAGGCTGTTTTACGCGCGGATCTCGCGGCGTCGAGACCTCCCTCACCTCCTCCTGCGCGCAGCCCTCGCGAGACTGGTTTTGATTTTTCCAGGTCGCAGGAGAAAAGGCCTGTTACAGAGGAAGATGAGGAGGCGCATTTTGAAGACTCCGATGGCGGCCGCGCAAGCCCTGTAGCGCCACGAGATTTCGTGGCGCAGTCTTCTCATGGGGCTGGCGCTGACTTTTCTGCTTGCTCCCTGCAGGTATAAGTTCGTTTTGCTCCGCTGCGCGGACTTCCATATTAGTGTTTAGATGACTAGAACGTTGCTTTATGTTTGCAGGAAGCCGATCACATCTACCGCCCGAGATGGAATATTACTGAGGATAGCTCATTTCAGTCCATGGGGGTGTGTGAAGACTTCTGGGCTCACTCCGTGCCTCCAGCTGAGAGGAGGTTTCAGGAGGAGCGCGCCCGCGTGGACTTGCTCAACGACCATCTTTTCGCTGGGTCGGCGTTCTTTGCTGCCTCCCAAGATCTTCGCTATGATTATGTAAAGGTGCGTGATGCTCTTGCGGAGGCCAAGCAAGAGGCTAAGGTATCTGCTTGGAATCTTTCTGACGCTCGAGAGAGAGCTGAGAAACTCCAAGCAGAACTCAGCGAGAACCGAGCAAGTGCCAACGCTGCCTTCGTGAAGCGCGGGCATGAGCTGCAGGCTGCGCGGGAGAAGCTGCAGGCAGCAGAGGCGGACACGGCCAAGTATGCGCGGCGAGTGCGCGACTTGGAGCTGGATGCAGAGGCGCGTGACCAAGCACTTGTGCAGTCTATCACTGACAAATCTTCATTAGAGAGTGAGGTTGCGCGCCTGAAGAAGGAGCTTGAGGCCGCGCGGGCAGAGAAGGATGAAGCCCTGGCAACGGCAGCGTCTAGCCAAGAAGCGCTCGATGCTGCGCGAGCGGAAAGGGAAGAGGCCTTGGCGGCAGCAGCGTCCGACAGAGAGGAGCTGAAACAGACCAAGGAAACTGTTGAGTTGTTAAACTCTCAGATTCCTGCTCTTGAGACGTCTGTTTCTTCCATCGCGCAGGATCGCCAATGGCTAGTCCCACGGATGGCGCCAATGAAGAAACGTGGATCGGCTCACTGGTAGACGATCAACTTTCCTCGGGTATGAGTATGCTATTTCACCGATGGTTCTCCGGAGTATGAGTTCTTCCACCTACAAAACGAGCAGCACCGTGAACTTACCCCTCAGAAAGGGACAGAGGGGTCCTCTTTGGGGTAACCCTCCGGTGTGAGAATAAGAGATTGTAGGAGAAGATAATAATAATCTGAGAGTGAGTAAGGAATTGGAATGTATTTTCTTGCTTACCTCCCCTTGTGGAGGTGGTGTGGTATTTATAGTGTTAGGGTTTCCAATGATTGGGCTCAGATCCCATTAGGGCCTTTTTGGCCTCCTCCTGTTGCTTTGCGCCACGTGTCCTTAGGACATCTGGTGCTTTTTCATTGATTATTCTCTGACCCAGGTATTTTACCTGACCCATGTGCAATCACGTGGTAGCACATGGATTTTGCTGAGTTTTCCACCTTTCATTGGCAGCTGTCAACATCAGCATATTCTTATTCCTTAAAGGATACCTTCTGGAAGGTTTGCTGACGAGCACAATCAAGGTTGTCCTTATCCTAATTTGGATAAGGACGAGGTTGATTATGTGCACGTGTGATATGCGCCTATCCTGAGGATGCGCGAAGTCTTCTCTTTATTCTCACGCGCAGATGTTTCATGCGCAGATGTGATATGCGCGAGCATATGTAATATGCGCCACGCGCAGATGTGATATGCGTGAGCATGCGATATGCGCCACGCGCAGATGCGCCACGCGCAGATGTGATATGCGTGAGCATATATGGTGCGCGAGCATGTGATACGCGTGAGCATATGTGATGCGTGAGCATATATGATATGCGCCGTGCGCATAGGTTTTGGCTTTGTGCCTTCATGATATCTTGATTTCAAGCCTCTTGTCTATATCTTGTGGGTTGACCCGCCTCGCTCGATGTTAAGGCGGGTACATACCTCTTCAGCTTGCTATTACAAAGACTCTTCAGAATTTTCCATATTGGATTGTAAGTATTTCTTTTGAGCTCAGAAAAGCTCGAATCAAGCCAAGCTTAAACAGGCTCGAGTGTAAAGTAAGCTTATTTAATAAACAAGACGAGCCGAGTATTATTTATCAGGCTTGAGCTAGCTTTTGAGCCTATACGAGCTTATTATTTATATAATATTTAATTAAATTATTAATATATTTGAGTAGTAATTAGTTTTATATAAAGACATACCTAAAGTTTTCGGAGTAGTAATTATTTCCTGAATTTTGCTTTCAGCACCGGTACCAAGAATTTGGGAAAATCGGTATCGGTATCCTCGGTTCGGGTATGGCTCATCCCTACATAGAGTATTAGAGTTATGACAAAAAGAAAAAAACATGTTAAATAATATATTATGTTATTGTCACGGGTGTCAATCGTAACTGGTTGGCACGTTGACGAGGTGAAATGCTAAACCCAAACACGATTCATATTTTAATTCTTGTCACTAACATCAACTCTAACCCACACACACTTGAAATCATGTAACCTGAACACAACCCATTTAATCCATATAATTGTGTCAAATGGGCTGGCATATTGGCCGGTAATAATCAAGCTCTAAACGTGTTTATTGGGTTGGTGGGATGGGCTAAATGGGTCATAAAGACTGTTCAGAATTTGCCATACTGGATTGTAAGTGTTTGTTCATATATTTTGAGTTTGAGATTTTTTTTAAAGAAAATATCAATTCTGTTTTTATAATAAAAGGATCCAATTACAATAGAAACGCAGGTAAGCGGGCAATATTAGCAAGAAGATTGTTCATAATTCAATTGAATATTGTTTATGAATCGATATGATTCACTAGGGGTGTAAACGAGCCTAGACGCTCGTGAGTTACTTGAGATAAAACTTTTTAAAGCTCGGATCAAGCCGAGCTTAACGAACTCGAGCATAAAAATAAGTTTGTTTAGTAAACAGGTCAAGCCCAAGTTTCACTTGTCGAGCTCGAGCTGCCTTGCGAGCCTAAATGAACCTCTATTATTTTATATAAATTTTTTATTGGTTTTTGTTTTCTTTAATAGCTAAATGTTACACTTTATAGGGATTAAACGCCTGAACTTTCTATTCTATACCCTAACCACCTTATCTCCTTACCAAAGCGAGAATGATTTTTTTTATTTGTTATTTATTTTTTTAACAGCTTTTATTTATTAAGTATATATTTAGTATTATACATTTATGTTAAGAACCACTAAATAATGCATATTATGTTATTAAATGAGGTGTCAATCACGTCGGGTTGGCAATTTGAAATGTTTAACCCGAACACAACCAATAGTGTCACAACACCAACCCTGGCCGCAACACTTAAAAAATTAAAATCGTGTAATCCGAACACGACCCGTTCAACCCATTTATCTAAATATGTCAAATAGGTTGGTTGGTAATAATTGAAGTTGTACGTGTTAATCATGTCGGTGAGTTGTAAAAATAAGGTTTAAACGGGTCATGAATGGTCAATTGCTCAACCTATTTAACTAAACGGGTTATAAATATGTCAACTCGAACAAGACCTGTTTAAATAAACATGTCATCCTAAACATGACATGTTTATCAAACGTGTTAGATATGCTGACCCAAAACCTGATTATGTTCGTGTTGTGTTTGGGTTGGGTTGCATAAAATTTATAACTAAAATATCTATTAATGATAATTAAAACTTATTTAAATTAATTAAAAAATAATAATAAACTCCAACTCGAGCTTGAAAAACTACTCATCAGACAAATAGAGCTTGAAACTAGTTGAACTCGAGCCTTAGCTCCCGTAATAACTCAATGTTGAACTCTCTGTTGCAGTTATGGGTTGCACTCGTGCTCGCGGCTAACAGCAGCGCGTGGTTAGGGACCGCAGTAATCGTTACAAACTTACGAAACTTCCCCTTAAGTCGGGGCACAGTCGCGGGCCTTCTAAAAGGCTACATTGCCTTAAGTGCAGCGGTCTTCACCGAAGTATCCATCATGTTATTTAACGGGTCGGCTTCAGCAATCCTGCTCGTGTTCACACTCGGCATACCCGTCATATGCCTCACATTAATGTACTACGTTCGCCCGTGCACACCCGCTTTCGAGCCCGACCCATCAGAAAACGCTCACTTCGCGTTCACACAAGCAACGAGCCTCACACTAGCAATCTTTCTTTTAACGACCACGATATTAAAAAACTCTTTAAATTTAAACGACACGGTTTCCTATACGTTTATCGCGGTTATGGTCATTTTCTTATTGTCACCGCTTGCGATCCCTATTAAAATGACCTTGTTTCCGGCCCGTAAGAAGGGTATCGGGCCCGTTGAGTGTTCTGAGGGTTTGGACTCGAAAACAGGCCCGTTGTTAACGCCATCTAGTTCAAACACGACTTTAGCGAGTTCTAATGATGATGAGGATGTTTCATATGTGAACATGCTTTTGGCAGTTGGCGAAGGGGCGGTTAAAGGTAAGAAAAGAGGGCCGAGACGGGGTGAAGATTTTAGTTTTCGTGAAGCGGCTGTGAAAGCGGATTTTTGGTTATTATGGGCCACTTATTTTCTTGGAATTGGGTCGGGGGTCACGGTGCTGAATAACTTGGCCCAGATTGCGAGCTCGGTTGGGTTTACGGACACGTCTACTTTGATGAGTTTGTTTAGTTTCTGTAATTTTCTTGGCAGATTAGGTGGTGGTGCTGTTTCTGAATACTTTGTGAGGTAATTTTTGCTATCCATTATGCATCATGTTTTGGGCCTGAGGCTTGGTTCTCGGTTCGGGCTTAGCTGGAAAAGCCCAGTCCTTTTAGGCCCGAGTCTGTAAGTGTCCTATCTAGAGGTGCGCAAATCGGCTTTCGGGCCCAAGCCGGTTTGGGCCTGGTCAAATGCAGTCAACATTTGTTTTGGCCCAAACTTGTTTGGGCTGAAACCGGTTTTATAAGGGAAAAAGGATCGGGTCTCGGTTCTCAACCAGGATTTTCTGTTCACTTCTAGCCGTATCGTCTAACAACTGGCGATATGGTGAACAAAAAAACCAGGTTGGGAACCGAAACTGGTTATAGCCCGAACCGCTTTGGAACCGAACCAGGCTTCAAACCAAACCGGTTTGGGCCAAAAACCTATGTTGACCGCATTTGACTGTAGCCGGAATGGTTTGGGCCAAAACCCAATTCTAGTCATAAAGGTTGATTGAAAGCCCGGTTTGATCCGGTCCTGGGCAAAGCTTGATCATATTGTTTACTTAATATTTAATATCCATTATGTGGGCCCAAGGCTGGCCCTGGTTAGTGGGCTTGGCTGGAAAAGCCCAGTTTTGGTAGGCCCATTTGCATCCGGCCCTGGGCAAAGCTTGATCATAGTTAGCCCTGAATGTCCAGTTATAAAGGCTTTGCTCATTGAGCCCAAAAAGTAAAAAATAATATATTTCTAGTAACTTTCTTTTAGTAAGTCTTTATAATATTGAAATGTTAAATGCTGTATTTTATATTATAATAATATCTTTATGTCAAAAAAATAGTTCACTATATGCAGAACATGATAAATGTTTAAACAAAAATTTGATAAAAAAAAAGACAAAAAGTCCGGGCCAGATTGGTCCCAAATCAGTATTTTTAGACCCGGGCCGGGCCTCGTACGAATATAATGTTTTTATATAAATTTTTTGTTTTATGCAGGTTAAACGCGACGCCAAGAACATTTTGGACCATGATAACTCAAATCATCATGGTGTTAACATATCTTTTATATGCATCTGCTCTAGACGGAACACTCTACGCTGCAACCGCTTTACTTGGAACATGTTACGGTCTTCAAATCGCGATAATGATATCAACATCTTCTGAGCTTTTCGGGTTGAAAAACTTTGGGATATTTTTCAACTTTATGCAACTAGGAAACCCTCTTGGCGTGCTTTTGTTTTCTGGTATGCTAGCGGGTTACATTTATGACACAGAAGCAGCTAAACAAGGCGCGTCTACATGTATGGGCCCCGCTTGTTTTCGGCTCACCTTTCTTGTACTTGCTTGTGTGTGTGGTTTAGGGACCATTTTGAGCTTGATATTGACCATTAGAATTCGTCCCGTTTATCAAATGCTTTATGCTGGTGGTTCGTTTCGGTTGCCTCAAAGCTCGGTTCATTGACTTGATGATGACGATAACGATGAGTGAACATCCGACTTTCATACATGATGATGATGACGACGACGACAATGTTGTCTATACGTTTGTGGTACATGTGTATAATACATGTTATGTAAAAAAGCAATCTTTTTGTCGTGGTTTTTGTATGAAAAGCATTCCCGAATCGATATGATTATAGTTTTGAAAATTTTATGTTACAACTAATATTATCTGTTTCATTCATGTTGAGCTCATAGATTTATTTTTGGTTACCTAAGTAGAAACTGTAGAGTTCTTCTTTAATCTACAATGGATACGCTCAAAATAATTGTCTCAAAGTATGTTGATTATATTTGAGACAACATATTCACAACGATTCAATTATTTTAAGACACAAATACAAATTTTGTCCTTTAAACATAGCTGATTTATGGATCGGGTCCTTTAAAAAGTTTAGTTCGTGTCCTTTATGTGGCAACTTTCTTTGTTTTTCGTCCTTTACACTAACAAACGTTAAATTTGCTGTTAAATCACCTCATGTGCAGAATATATGAGGGCATTTTAGTCTCTTTACCCCTATAGTATATTTATTTATTTTTAATCATAAATAAATTAATAGGGGAAAAAAGACTAAAATGCCCTCATATGCACTGTACAAGAGGTGATTTAACAGAAAAACTTAACGTTCGTTAGTATAAAGGACAAAAAGCAAGAAAAGTTGTCATGTAAAGGACATCGCTTGAAAGTAAACTTTTTAAAGCACCTGATCTATAAATCAGCTATGTTTAAAGGACAAAATTGTATTTTTGTCTATTTTTAATAACAAAAGGTGAAGGATATGAAGTTAAAAGCAACAAAAATTGAAGGCATTATTTTCGGCCCCTTTTTTTCGATCCTAGGTTTTAAATCGACCCGAATAAAGATAAATAAAAGGAAAAACCCAATTCATCCATATGAAAATATATGGAGTGTAGTTGTCTCTAAACATATACTTTGTTTCTTTTACATATATAGCCATAATGGTGATTGGATTTAACCAAACAAAAACATCATAAATGAAACAGTTGTTGGAAGGTTATTGAAAGTGTCAGATGTTGACATCAACATCATTGGTTGGTTAATTGGAATGGAAGGCCACATGGTCCACCACCATCATTATTAACATAGTCCAAACACACATGGTTGGGTCAGACCCAAGTGCACCATGTCCTGTGGCTAAGGTGGGCCTCATCTTGTTGAATAGTAAAAGACATTTATACCCAACAATAAGTTCATAGAAGCATAGAGCTAGTGCCGTCCAACCGTTTTACGTTTGAACTCGTTTGGAATTTGCTCGAAAAATGCTCGCTTGTTTTTTCACTCGATTGTAAACAAGCCGCTCTACTCAGTTAAGTTTGTAAACGAGCCAAGCAACGAGCAAATGCCTGCTCGGTTCTGTTCGGCTCGAATATTTTTAATTTTATATATAATTATATATGAACAAATAAATAAATATATAAACAACACACATAAAATATAAGTATACAATTTTTTAAACCATTTTAAAGTTTTCCTATTACGTTAATTTTATAGTTTTATTAGTTCGATTCAAGTTTTCAGAATACTAGAAGTTTGTTTACATGTTAATTGTATCTCACTTCAAACTTCTTTCTCCTAAAAATTTACAACCTATGTATACGTTTGTCTAAAAACTACTAATTTGTTTACAAAAGATATTATTTATAGCCTTCAAACTTGTTTCTTATTAAAAATTTTAGAGTGAAAAAGAAATAAAAATGCTCGAAATCGCTCGATGTTCGATCGAAAAATGATCGGTTCGATTTTGGCTCGTTTCGTTTTTCGCTTGGTTCGAATTTCAGCCGTTCGGTTCGATTGTAAACGAGCCAAGCAACGAGCAAGCCTTCGCTCGGTCCGGCTCGACTCGGCTCGGCTACAGCCCTACATTGAGCCTCATCCAACCAAAAAACATTTACAAAACATTTTTAGTAGGGTTAAAATAGTAGGTTTGTTTATCCTTAAAGACCACATGGGGTGGGTGTGGGGGGTAAAAGGGGCGGTATAGCCAAAGAACACCGACTCGAGGCTTTATATAGAGGCTGTAAAGGGGATGTATTGGGGTTCTTTTGACAGCCTTTCACTATCTCTCTCGTGTGCGTGTGCGCACATGCACACACATAGGCGTGTGTGTGTATATACTTGCTTTAGAACCCGTGTGATGCACGGGAAGCTCAAAAGAAATATAATTAAAACATAAAAATTAAATGATTGAATTAAAAAAACCTATATTTTATTAAATTAAATAGTTTAACATGTTCAAATTATATTTCTAATTGAATATTCATACGAATACGTTGTGCATTCTCTTGTAATTTCTTCATAATCACGAAAAAAAATGCAGAGTGATTTTATAAGGTGTAATTAGATTTTTTTAATGGAATAACGAATTCTAACAAAAGATGCTAGGATATTTCATTATAAATGTCATAAAAAGAGAACGTTATATATAAATTTAGTATAACTAAAACACGTTTTGCATTACAGATTTGAAATAGATGGATGAGAACTCCATGGATACATGGAAGTTGAATGACTGTGCGAAAATAAAATTGATATTCATTCATAATTTTTCCTTGTTTTTATCTTCTTAAACATATAAAAATTGTTCATTAATTTTTACCACATCCATCTCCTACATTGAAAAAGTGCTTATAAGTTGATTTAAAAAAAGGTAGATATGCTTTTATTAAATATATAAATATTTTTATTATACTGAAATAAAAACCCGCATATTTTTAATCTCTCTAATTTAGGTAATTAGTTATTTGATTAAATGATTGATTGATATGTTTTGATTACATTGAAATAAATAAGTTTTCATTAATTTGAGCGGGAAATTTTGGCTAAAAATGAATCTTCAAATGACATGTGTTCACAGTTAATTTACTTTATTAGAATGTGTATGTATGTATATATGTATATAGAAAAGTGTTCAAATAAGAATAAAGAGTTTCCTAGAAATGGTAAGAACCAATAGATTTTTGTGGCATTATAACCTATGTTGAAAGAATAATTCTAGGAAACTATGTCGGTTATAATGGTGAAAGAGTAATTCTGAGAAGCTATGTCAGTTTTTGGTAATTTTAAATCTCAACCATTGATTAACATAATTAAATGGTTATGATATATTCATAGTCTTTCTAGAAAACTAATTCTTTTTAGTATAACCATCCCCTATATATATATATATAATATGAGGTAAGGGGCTTTAACCCACAACAGAGCTTTATGATAAGGACTTTAAAGCCCCGTGTCCTACATTGCAATAACATAGAGGTGCGGTAAAGCCCCTCCACAACACACAGCCTAATAATTATGTTGGGCTTACTATTGAACATATTATTTGGATAACATAGGTGATCAAATAAATAAATAAATAATTATTCATTTATTTTTAGTTTTGTCAAAGAAATCGACCTTAATTTGGAATTTAGACAACAATAACAATGTAACTGGAACACGACTTGTTTATATGTTTATCCAAACGGATTGTTAAGTTGTAAACCACTAACATGTTGTACAATGATTTTAATAAAGTTGTAAACATGTCAAGTGGGTTGTAGAGTGTTTTCATGTTAAATTTTTATACAATCATGAATATGACGAGTTTATTAAACGAATTTGATTGATAACTTAAAATCTAATTGTTATTGTGTCAAACTTTATGTTGTGTATGCCTTTATTTCTCCTAATCTCTTTATGTACTGAACTCAACTCGTTTTAAAA